>NW_020523902.1:332500-430000 GCF_003368295.1 Carassius auratus | reverse complement strand
GGAATTTACATGAGGGTGGGTAAATGAAATTTCAATTTTTCCATTCATTTTTGTCCCTTTAAAAGATTTTGTCTCCAACTCACATCCTGAATTTGACAATACTGATAATAATCACACTGTACATGCACAAGGCATGTACATGCACGTGTGATAATTTTTTCTTTAGACTTTCTTTGCTATGAAGCTTCTGAAGTTACACCGAAAATCCATCAAACTTGCACTATCATAAATAAACATGATTGCAAACTATATTTGCATAGAAACACAAGCTGTTCCAGTGGAACAGATGTAACTGACAAAGAGGCAGAGCCAAAAGTGATCCAAACTCACCAGAGTGCAGAACCTCTCCGGTGGATTCCCACATGTGATATCGGGAGGCTCCACTCTAATCTGCATGTACTCCTTCATGGACATGGGTTTGGGCTGGCAAGCGTAATATTCCCATGTTGGTCCATCGTCTGTGCTGACCAGCGACTTACAGATATCGTACTGGCCGAGAGTCAGAATAATGCACTGTAAGAGCAGGAGCGCCTGTGAGAGCATGGCACTGGATGGGTCCATGGGCATGAGAGAAAGGCAAGGGGCGCCACAGCTATTAGGTGTATCAGCATGGAATTTAATTAGATTGCGAAATTTCCAATATCCATCCAAAAGGGCAAAGTCTGGTCCTCGGTGGAAAACTGTGACTTAATGTAAAACCTGTTCACACTGAGATATTATTTTTTAGATCTATTGTGACATCTTCAGAACTCAAAGTTCAATTTCTATACATGACAACTGAATTCAAGTCCAGGGATGAATGTTACTTCAGTTCAGAGACATGGAGTGCATTTAGTGGTTCATATGCAATCAGAAGGTGCCTGGTGTCAGAGTCCAGACTAAGATTAATGTGAGATGAGATGAGCTGTATCATTTCTGATGGGTTGCCTAGGAAATAGGGGGGACAGAAATAAGCAATATATATTTTACAGTTAAAAAAAATTATAATTGGTTAAGTCAGCTAACTTACATTAAAATATATTTTAAAAGACACTGAAACTGCATTATAGTTCATGCATAAAATGTATCCATTAGGCTACATCATGTATAGGTTTTGAACTGTGAAGCAAACAGACACGATTAAAACATCGTCAGTGTATTAACAATAAAGTTACAATGCTGGAAACCACAGCTGCCAGTTGTTGTTGTTTTTTTTTAAACCCAAATGTATTATTTTTCATAACAGCGAAATTCGAAAACTTGCCACTTTCTCCAAGGTGCACATTTTCCGTAATGCAGTAAATGATACACTTTAAAATTTTCGACTTCGCTATGGAAATCTTTTTTTTATGTAAACTCTGTAATAGGTCATCCGGGACATGCTCCAAAACAATGCGAATAAATAAATTCTGTTGTGACAAATGCGCGCAAATATTACACAATTGTATTGTAGCCTACCTTTTTAAGTACAAAAGGCGATTAGAAAAGCAAATAAATAACTAAGGAAATTAGCAAATAAATTGTTAGAAAACTGAGTAAAAAAAAAAAAAAAGTTTAGTTAAATGCACTTTTCCAAAAACATCCGGGAAATGTAATAGATAATAACCTATTCCTCACCAGCTTAAGTTACTTGAATTCATCAAAGAACATCTGAAATGCTGTCCGTGTTCTAAGCGCTTACAAGAGATTTAGAATGTTCATTGACCGAAATAAAGAAGTAACACACCTGAGTAACCTTTCCTCGGTTCCAGAGCTCAGCACCTTTTACGGCTCCCAGATGAATTTCTTCAGTGTAAACTCTCTCCCTCAGTCAGTTCCCTGCCATATCACTTGAGATGGATGAGAAACACATGCACACGTTACTCCGCTCCATAAATCACAGCAAACGCTTTCTCCTTCGAGCTTTCTTCTGCTGCCGCGTAGTTTGTTGGAAAGCATTCTAGATAGATGCCCTACATCCAGACTCCTCCGAATCGAATCAAGTATTGCCTGAAAACCGTGCATTTAAAGTTTCGATTCCTGTCTCTGCCTTCATTGATGCCTCTGTCCTGTGCGCTCAAGGACAGACTTCAGAATACTCCACCTCCCGTTCCCATCCTGTCTTATTCCATCCCCGCTCCTGCTCCATTCACTCTGCCTTATCTACTGTAGCTATCTATTTGCGCAACGCAATATCTGACTTTCATTCCTCTTTGGAAACCTCGATGAAAATACTTTTAGCCTCTGCAACCTGCCTGCCTTGTGCAGTCTAACTAGTGTGGAGCAGAAGTTTATCTAGGGGTTTGAAGAGAACCGTCCCAGCAGCAGTTGAGGCAGTCCGCCCCGCTTAAAGAGACAGATCAGAGGCTGAGGATTCCCAGGCTTCTTTCACAGCGTAGCCTACTACAAGGTGTTTATCAAGCCATACACTTACAGAATATAGGCTACCATAGTTTCGGTCAAAATGTTAGAAGTATTGCTTTAGAAAAACTGTGTTAACTTATATAGGCTAGTTGAATAAATAAATTAATCACACAATAAAAAGAAAGAAAAATAGTGAAAAATTAATAACTAGGCTATGGCATTTTGGCGGAGACTGTTCTGTTGTTACCAACATGAATTTCTTTAAGGGACAGGCTAAAAACTCAAAATAAATGAATTCATGAAACATACTGTTTTATTTATTTATTTATAATAGTAGTCAATGAAAAGAGGTGTTTAATCCTCAGATAATGCTGTTCATCTTATCATAAATATATATGAGCTGGTTTATATTATATTTATTTTAATCGTTTTTACATTTTTTAAATAGTGAGGTGTGCAGTTTAAAAAAAATATGTAATTATTATGTAGTCTAAAACTGTAACAACAAACAAACAAATAGTTTAAAACCACAACAGTACTGCAGGTAACACTATTGCACATTCAAGCTGCACTGTAAATTAAACTTTTACTTGAAAGGTCTCTTTTATTATTTTGTGTTTGCTTAGTGAAATTAAATATGAAAGATACAAACTACAACTTTACAAAAAGTTTAGCTTTCGAATTTTTCGCATTTTCTTGCAAATAAGATTTTATTAAATAATTAAACGTGTTTCTATCAATAACGACGATTACAGAACTGAACTACATATTTTCTCATCGCGTCTGTAGCCTCCCTGTTAGAAACTACAAATCCCATCATCCGTTCTGCGTCAGTGACGTCACTCGAGCGCCAGCGTCCGCGGACTGAAAGCCATGGCGGACGTTATGAATGTTGGAGTGAATTTAGAAGCGTTTTCTCAAGCGATTAATGCCATCCAGGCTCTTCGATCGAGTGTCACCAGGGTATTCGATTCTCTTAAAGATGGGATGAAAAATAAGGAGACCCTTGAAGGGCGGGAGAAAGTCTTTATAACTGAATTCCAAGATAACCTACAGTCAGTCAATCGCGATTTAAAGTGAGTTAATTGTCTCACCATTCACTTAACGTTACCCTGTGAAATGTTGTAACGGTAACCATCACTGCCAAAATGCAAGTGTTATTGTAATAAACCATGATAACCTAGTAACGCTATTACCCGCTGCTGTCAACATGAAAAGCGATGATGGAAGATTCTGAAATCACACATTCATTTATTATGATTTCAATGTGTTGTGGTATGTTTTTCTAAAAATGACTGAAATATATATATTTTTTATATTATGGCGGAGAAAGTCAAAATAGCTTGATTTTAGCTTAAAATTATTATGTGATGTGTGACATTGGTTTTATTGTGTATGTTAAAAATATCAATATCAACAGTACCAGTCTGACTTTTGTTTCTTGTTTCTGCAGTGAATTGGAGCGTCTCAGTACTTTGGTTGGCCGGCCGTCAGAGAGTCACCCCTTACACAACAGTGGACTGCTCAGTTTAGACCCTGTTCAGGACAAAACACCTCTCTACAGCCAGCTGCTCCAGGCTTACAAATGGTCCAATAAAGTAAGTTGTCAGCATTTTGCTGATTCACCTTGCATTAAAGCCTTTGTATGCAACACACACAGGTGATTTAAAAGTAATGGAATGAAATTTAAGTGATGAATGTCTTAAATGGTCTATTCAGACTTCAGCCATACGTCACTCCAGAAATATGCTCAATAGTGAATTATGTATTAAAGTGTCACCTTGATGTGGTCTGAGGCTCTCGTGGTCTTGCACAATGTTACATTTTCCAGGGCTGGAAAAAGCTTTATAGTTCAAAATGTGTTCGGTTTTTTTTTTTTTTTTTTGAATGTTTAAGATAAAGGTCTCTTATGCCAAAATGCTTTTAGGCAAGTCATGCCACTCGGCCGCCATCTTGGCAACACCTCCGGGCAGCTATTTCAGAATAACAAGACTGCATGTATAGAAACAGCAGTAAAATATGATAAAAATCGCTGAAAAAGTTTGATCACTTTGCCCAAAATAAGGTTTAAAACGCCTTTAACAACTCGCTATCGCAAAATTGTCTCCGCTGTCGCAAAACCTCAACTGTGCGCATGCGTCAGTGGAACCAGATGATAGGCTTATATGTTTCCCGGCTTGACTGTTAAAAGCAGATGATTGGCTTTCCAGCATGAGGGGCAGAACATGTGCATACAACCGCCATCTTTGCCATTACGGCTTTTCCTTATATAGTTTTATTGAGGATTGAGGAAGTGGCATGTCTCTCATAAATTGTCTCTGCTTATGCTCACCAAGGGTGCATTTATTTGATATTTGTGAGATATTACAATTTTAAATAACTGTTTTCTATTTAAATTTATATGAAAATGTAGTTTATTCCTGAGATGGTAAAGCTGAATTTTCAGCATCATTACGCCAGTCTTCAGTGTCACATTCTTCAGAAATCATTCTAAAATGCTGATTTGCTACTCCCAAAACTACTTCTTATTATTAGCAAATTTGCAAACATTTGTGCTGTGTAATATTTTTGCCTTCGATAAATTCACATGATCATTTATTTTAAATATAAGCATATTATAACAATATAAATGTCTTTACTGTCATTCTTGATCAATTTAATGCAGCCTTGCTGAATCAAAATATTAATTTCAGACTGTAAACTTCTGGAAGTATGAAAAGTAATCATTAGGGATGTAACAATTCACTCAACTTACAATGTGTTACAATTCACTATACTGATTTCACAATACGATTTTCTCACAGGTGTTTTTGTTTTACAAAAGATTCTAAATGAAAATGTCATATATTATTGCTTGGACAAAATGCTGCACATTTCTTTGCGAAATTGAAACGTGTCAAATGCTAAACTAAAAAACTAAACTCAAATTTTAAAACAAAGCCCAAATCAAATAAATAAATAATTCAAATAAAATAAATCATATAAACAAACCAAGACTTTGCCTGTGCTCTTTCCATTTAAAATTCGAGACAACCTCTTTATTTCAATCCAAATCCAAACAAAAGTGCGGCATATATGCAGTATGAGCAGTTTTAAATCTGAATTAGATTATAATTTCAAAAATTTTATAATTTGAAACTATACTACATAAAATATATCAGGATGAATGAGAACGTAAATTCACTCTCTCACAGTAGGTGGCGCTTACGGAACAGCAGCAATACAGCATTTACCTGGTTACTTTTGTAAACAAAGCAGCCCTGAGTTTATACTTTAACACTACTTTAATATGCTTTATATGGAGTTAAGATGTTAAAGAAAATAGCATCTAAACTTTTCTGAAGACAGTCAGTTGCAAAGACAGAAGTCTTTTGTTTATAGTGGTATATCAAATGGTTGAAGAACTGTGTCAGGTGTATAGTGTGAATTAGGGATGTCAAATTTCGATTATTTCCGTGATCGATCGTCGTTTAAATTAACGATCAATTAATCGATTAATCGTTAACCATAATACTGCAAAATGCGTCTATTGCAGGCACACAGTCAGCGGTATGACAGGATGTGCAAAAGCCACACACACACACAAAACGCTTTCTCACTTGAATTAAAGAGGTTTTAGTCTGAATAAAATGCTAGTAGCAGGATTATAAAATGAATAGATGCGATTATGATCATTTGATAAAATGAAGAGAGCGCGCCATACTTTTGAGGTCATTTTACTTTGTTGACAGTTTCCAATCCCGCACGGAGAACGCTGAACGCGCATCTTTAAATGGTTTTGTGGTGCTCGTTGTTGTATTTTAAAGTACAATTGCAATGTTTTCAACTGACATTATTGTATAAAATTATCCGAAATGTGGAGCGCGTGTGACTGCGCTGCACATTAAGTGAACTACATCGGCGCTGCTGCACCAAAACACAGTTGCTCACATTAATTTGATCCTGCTGGATTCTGTCCTAGAAAATGTCAGATTTTTAAAAATCCGGCATACAGCGCATTAGATTGTGACAGTGCATGCGTGCAGACGAGGATGAGCGAGCGCGGCTTTGGCTAGATTTATTTGGAGGTTATTGCTCATGTCTCATTCGGCACAAATCGAAATGTTTCCATATTCGCAATGTATTTGAATGTTAAACTATTATTTATAATGTAAACTAGGCTTGTAGTTAACACGCATTCGCATATAGATGGAAAAGATGATCCTCTTCATATGAGCAAAAACGTCCTTGGCATAACAGCAGAGTGGACCGGTATACTACGGTCTATTTAAACTGAATGCTCCAGGAATATGTCGGTCACAGCGCCTATTAATCGCTGTTTTGAATCCAGCAATTATTTATTTAGAAATGATAAGATCTGATTATGACAAGTGTGGTATAAAAGCTTTGTTTATTAGACGAATAATAGGTTAACTGGAAAATGTTAGATCGCGACCATGCTTTTGGACCCCATAGTCTTCATTTACGCGTCTTTGTTCTGGTTTGCCGGTTGATCACGAATTTCCACAAATTCAGTATATTTAGGCATTGTTTCTTTTCCTAAATCTTCATAGTCTAACCCTCTAATTTCCCAGGTTTATTTTATTATCTTTCGCTTTTAATAACTGTTTTCGCAACTCTTACTGTGGTAAACATGGGAAGGGAAATTAAAGATTTCATGAATTAAGAATTCGTTCGATTTATTAATTTGTTCCCTTATTTCACTTAAATCATGGGCTATTTAGGGAACAAAATTAATGAAACATGGACAATTGCCACATTAATAATTCGTAGGAATGAATTAACAAGTTGTAGGAATGAATAGACTACCTGTCCTGTCACTGTGTCCCGCAGCCCTGCAAAGCGCACGATATAAAACAGTTATCTGATGAAATGATTAGTAACTACATTTCTATTGCATTTAATGTTGAAGAACTTTTATGTTGTTTCTATTTTAATGTACTTTAAAGTTTAAATCACATTAAAAGCTTAATTTGTACATTGTGAATGAATGATGATGCTTTTATATATCGTCACCATCACTCACAGCCGCTCGCACGTGTTGAGTGCGCATGAGCCGCACGCAGCCCAACATTGAATCGGTTTTACCGACCATCGATAGCCTTAATCGATTTCATCTCTTATCGACAATTAATCGATCATCGATTAATCGTTGACATCCCTAGTGTGAATTCTCTTCAGGGTATTCATTTCATTGATAAATGCAATTACACTATTGTTAAAAAGCTTAGAGTTTTGTTTTACTTTTTAAATATATTTTTAAAAGAAAAGCCTCTAATGCTCGCCAAGACTACATTTATTTGATTAAACATACAATAAAGTTACAAAAATTATGAAATATTATTACAATTTAAGATAACTGTTTTCTATTTAAATATATTTTAAAATGTAATTTATTCATTGGAATGCTCTAATTGGGGAATTTTTAACTCTGGAAACCTGGCAACCACAATGAATGATAACACAAAATGGCAAAATGAAATGTTTTCAAGATAAATAACCAGTGGGCAAATATTGCAGATGATTGTAGGTGCTGGTAAGAGCCTTCTCTTTTTTTCTGTTTAGTACTTTAGAAAATTGCATTTGTTTTGTCTTCCTTTAGTTTGAAAAAGTTGCTTCCATTCATGAATTTCAGACGAACATGAATACAAGGCTTTTACATCATCATAAATGTCAGACTCGGCTGTGATGGAATTGAATATCATCTTGCGTCTAATATTACTTTAATACTATAGGTTTACAGTTTGATGGTCTAATCGCAGTGCTTCAATAAGACACATTTTTCGCTTGTATCTGTGTTTTGCTTAAAGCAATGTGAGAAGTTCCAAATGTAAAAAACCTCGCCAAGTCTCTCTGCTTAATTTGACAGAAAACTGAGTTGTGTTACTCTTTTAACTAGTAAATCTTCTTTTGTTCCTGAAAAAGCTGTAAAATTATGTTCTCTGTGGATCAAGGTCCTCGTGCGAATCCTCTCAGTAGAACGTGCACAACGTCTTGCCAGAAGAGTACACACTTGAGATTCAATAGATGTGGGTGTTCTCACAGCAGAACCAACATTTGCTCAATATCCATTACGGCTGAGTGCTTTGACTTCTTTTGATCTTGAGTAGGTCTTCTGTCCTAAGTGTTATTGAACAAGATTTGCTATTCTTACTGTAAATGCAATTTCACAGGATGCCTGCGCTCTGTTCTTGAGTTCTTTGATGCTTTGCCCTTAGGTGATGCAGGTAGCATTATGATAGACCTGGAATTGAATAGAAAACAAACTCTTTGTTTTTTTGGAAACATGGCACGAAGCTATGGTTTGATTCTTAATATTGAAGGTGAAGGGTGAAGAGTGTTTTGCAGTACCAGATCACCTGTTTAGGTTTTCTGCTGAATTGGTGAATGTGTGGCAGGTTTTTTGGTCAATCAATAGCAGCTACTCATCAGTTGCTCTCTCCACACTTTGTGCTTAATAGTAGTTGTACACAGGTCAGCTATTGAACAGAAAAGTTATTGAAACATCACTGGCAGTTTTTTTTTTATATATATATAATAATAATAATAATAATAATAATAATAATAATAATAATAATAATAAAATTAAAAAAAAATTGGGGTCATACAGGAATTACATTGTTTTGAAATATTCCCTGTCTCTTCTTGCCCAAAGGTGCTTTTATTGACTTTTATTCATTCCTTTTATATATATTATGAAAGGACTCTAAGAAATTAAACTGGGTCAAAACTGGTTTCATATTGACTTTTAAGGTCAAAACTTTTCTGCACTTTTTCCAGTTTGAAAACTTGATCTAAGTGTCTGTGTTCTCCTGGTCTCATCAGAGTGAGCCGGGACTGCATCAGGTTCAGGTCGCTTTGTGAGCTTCCTCTGTTTTCAGTACAGAAGGATTAGGTGTCTGGGCTGGACGGTGTGCGGGCAAACATGGGCATGAGGCCAAACCTAGACTCTCTGCAGAAGTATTGATGCTTCCTCGCTGTCTGCCCGGACAGCACCACTCCCACCCCAATGTAAACCTGATCGATGCGAACGTTTCCACCATGCAAACTACCCCAGGATTAATGTACTTCATGCTTTCAGTAAGGCTGTTTTTGTCCATTGTCTCATTTGAGTCGGTTTTTTAGATTAGTGGCACGTCAGCCTGCATAAGTTATCAGTTGGTATTTAGGATTAGATGGAGTTTTATTATTCAGTATGATCATTCATCCTGGCATATTTATACAGTTACACCTTTTTGACAAATACCATCTTATAATATTGCTAATTGCTTTTTTAGTGAGTATGTAATCTATTCAAGTACTGCAGTCTGTTAAAGTTGGTCCAGTTGGATTTGAGAGTGAATAGATCAACAGTTAATTAAAGTGAAACATGTTTTGCCTTTGGCTACTAGCTGTCACTCACCCTCATTATGTCCTGGCGTGTTTTGTCTCAGGAATCTCAAGGCTCTCCTCTTCCTGAGACCTTTTTTTGTTTATTTTTTTTTTGTTTGTTTGTTTTTTAAGTGTGAAGGATCTTCTCGACTGCATGATAGGGATGGGCGTTTTCCGCAAATATCATATTCGAATATTTGTTTATTTAAATTAAGTTTAATGAGACAGACGTTATTTTTCAGCAACATTTATTGTTTCCGTTATTTTGAACAAGCTTACACACAATAAGCTTGAACATTACACATCGTGTTTTGTAGCTGAAAACCTTTAACAATGTGTGCAAACAAACAAAAGTATAGATTAAAAGCCAAAAAAAAAAAAAAGTGAACAAAGAAAAAAAAATTGAACAATGAAAAAACGTGAAGCAGCCTGCAGCAATTAGACTATTGTAGAACGCAGCCTAGACTTTAGAGCTGCAACTAACGATTATTTTTTCTGTCGACTAATCTAACGATTATTTATATTACAATAAATAATGAATCTAATGTTCTTTTTTTTTTAATTAACTAATGAATCCTTTGGATAACTTTACAAAAAAATATATAAGTACAACTTCTAATATCATATTTCAACCTTTATTCATTTTCAACCAATGTGGTTTAAGTTTTTACAGTATGAAATAATAGAGACAAAGAAAATTATTTTACTGTGGTAAATGAGATTATGATAGCGTTTATAATTAAACCACAGTAGCCATAAATTTACAGTTGTCTGAGACATCATGAAATGCTCCTTAGCATCACAAACCATAAAATGTAGTCAGGGTTCTGCTATGGTTGAGCTTGGTTTCCAGAGATCTGGAGCTGATTCTGGGTTGCTCGGTGGTTTGTGACTGTTGTCTCGCGGCGCGCTGTCTTTTAAGGGGCTGTTCACATATCACGACGTAATCGATGACATCGCGTCATTGCAGCACTACTACACTTAACTTTGAAACTTTGAAACTGTCAGCAAATCTTTTTTTTACTTTTTTTCTATTGTTTTACATGTTATTGTTAAGAAATACAGGCATGTAAATATGATCAGGGGAGTGTCGGCTCCTTATAACAATAAGGCCGGCCGCGGAGAAAACACGCTCTGGCGACACAG
Organism: Carassius auratus; assembly: GCF_003368295.1. NCBI lineage: Eukaryota > Metazoa > Chordata > Actinopteri > Cypriniformes > Cyprinidae > Carassius > Carassius auratus. The sequence continues at coordinate 419,161 of NW_020523902.1, read as the reverse complement.
ACGTTGGCGGAACTCACAAATAACGGTGTGCTAAGCGAATACGTTTTGAGAAAGCGCTGAGAAGCGCTTCGTGTTTTCGTTTCACCACCAAAAAAAAAAAAAAAAGTGGGGAAGTCGTGGCCTAATGGTTAGAGGGTTGGACTCCCAATCGAAGGGTTGTGGGTTCTAGTCTCGGGCTGGACGGAATTGTGGGTGGGGGGAGTGCATGTACAGTTCTCTCTCCACCTTCAATACCACGACTTAACCCCCAACTGCTCCCCGGGCGCCGCAGCATAAATGGCTGCCCACTGCTCCGGGTGTGTGCTCACATTGTGTGTGTGTGTGTGTTCACTGCTCTGTGTGTGTGCATTTCGGATGGGTTAAATGCAGAGCACAAATTCTGAGTATGGGTCACCATACTTGGCTGAATGTCACTTCACTTTCACTTTTCACTTTCACTGAATGGGATCCTTATCTTGTGGAATACATGGCTCCAGCAAGAACTGTTCCCACTCGTCTCAGCTGGACTCTCTGTAATTATCGCTGAAGAACTGGCTCAGCAGACGCAAGAAGAGGAGCATTCTCCAAGTTAGCTGTGTTTATTCGTTGCTTTAGAGATGCTGCAACAAGGTCACTTTCTGTGATTCTCCACGGCATATTTGAAGTACTGTAGAGGACCGCAGTTCTAATTCATTCATAATTTTTGCTTGCATACATCTGCCATGGAGAATCACAGAAAGTGACCAAATTAGGTTTTATTGTGAACTTTTTTTTTTTTTTTTTTTTGCGAAATTCGAATATCATTTTTATTTATCGAATAATTAGAGCAGAAAGAATATTCGAATGTCCTACTATCCGTGCACACCCCTACTGCATGACTTAGAATTCTCTTTGTCAGTTGGAAGAAGCATATCATGAAAACGATGATTTCTGTTTAACTGTATTTAACACGTGGTTGTGGGCTGTCAGTACACCAGAGATGTCAGGCTGCATAGAGAGATGTTTAAGCACCTGCTTATCCCTGTATCAATTCAGTTAAGACATCAAGCTATTATTCTGTCATCTATAAATACTCAAGCTCCTCTAGTGCCAGCAGACCAGGAGCACATGAATAATGTGTCATTGCAGACTTTTTTTGCAGAAATGTTTCATGATTTCAATCTCTGTTTGTGCTGAGAGTTTGTTTTTCTGTCTCAGGGGTTAAATCTTGGGTACAGTGAAAGTATTCTCTAAAACAAAAATCTTCGTAGAATAGAATAAAGAAACATTAGACACAAAAAATAAATTTTTGTTATAATTTACTCACCTTAATGATGTTCCAATCCCATATTATAATGTTAAAGACAAAAAGGAGCGTAAAGATTGTCCATACAACCTGATATTGAATGGTATATGGAATCATGTGGACTATTTTATGGTTTTATTTATTTTAATAATTAATTTTAAGTACAAGTATATGCCAGTGTCTTTTGGTTTTTGGAAAAGAACAGCCTGGGCAATACAAGTTTTATAATAACACCAGGAAGAGTAAATAATGACAGTTTGAACTTCTATATAAATATTTTCTATAAAATAAAGGTATTATAAACATCAACATCATTATTTTCAGCTTTGAATTTGTAAATTTGATTTCACAATGAGGTAATTGATGTAATTAATGTAATATAACTTGTTACAGTTATCATATTCACCACACATATAATATAGTGTGTTTGTAATAGTGTACAAAAGTACCAATGATTAGGGATGCACCAATCATGATTTTTCATGGCCGATTCCGATACCGATTTTTTACAAGCAAACTGGCCGATTCCGATACCGATTTCCGATTTATTTTTATTTTATTTTTTTCTTTTAAGCAACAAACAAGAAAGAAGGAAAGTGTGCATAAACAAGATATTTAGTATTTAATAGGCCAAACTTGCTTTTGGCTATTGAAAACAATAACTGTAACCATCTGAAATTAACAGCAGTAACTGTACAGTAAGTAGTAGGGCTGCACGATATTGGGAAAACTTTACATTGCGATATTTTATTTTTCTGCGATATATATTGCGATATGAAATAAAAAAATATTCTTACAAACAAAAATGGGGTGAGCAAACTTACATTCTCATTGTAAATGATTTAAACAGCGACACCATCGTGTCAATTGATTAATATGCGCGAGACACTGAAGACACTGCGTGCGGCCGGGCTTGCTTTGTGCGCGCGCTCTCTCTCTCAGGCCGGTGACAGGTGCAATATAAATAGGCGTCGGCTCTATTTCTAGCATGCACGTGTTTTCTGCGCGGCTTGAGCCGCGCCTGAGACGCGCGTCTCATGCAGGCAGTCTGAAAGCTATAACCTGTTAACATGGGAGCCGAATTAAAAACGGACACGCCACGCAGCTGAGACGCTTGCGCCACGCATCTAGTGTATCGCCGGTCGCGCGCTCGCTCTCTCTCTCTCTCTCTCTCTCTCTCTCTCTCTCTCTCTCTCTCTCTCTCTCTCTCGCGTGCGCTCTTTGGCCCATACAGTTAGGCCGGTGACACACTGGCTGCGTGGCGTGAGCGCCGCTTGTCTGAAGCATCCCAGAAGCGTGGCGGATTCTGTGTCTTTACACACCAGAAGCGTGCCTGTCGCAGCGCTGGCGCACTGCTGCTGTAGAGGGAGACCGTTGACAGACCAGGCTCATGTCTTCATTACAACAATACATACGCGCGTCTCACGCAGGCGGTCTGTAAGCTCTAACCTGTTAACATGGGAACCGAATTAAAAACCGACACGCCACGCGGCAGAGACACTTACGCCACGCATCCAGTGTGTCACCGGCCTTAATGAATAACGGATCAACTACGACAGCATACATCGCACATCCTGCGATGTGACTATCGTGGATTTGTTTTGAATCGGGTTGAAACTACAGAGAACTGGCCTTAAATGAAAAGATTAACTGTGACCATGTGAAATTAAAGACAATAACTGCATAGTTCTATAATCCAAATGCCACAATCAACACACATTCAATAAGATGTTTCTTAATCAGCATTCAGTATTTTAGTTTTTAAATTTGGTTTTAAATAAAAAAAAGGTCTTTACCATTGAGACTAAATAAAAGTATGCTATATAAATACATTTTCCAAAATGTTAAAATCAAATAATGTTGGTGCAAATAAATCAAAGATGCAAAGTGTTTCATTCATCCAATTAAAAAAAAAATATATATATATATATATATAGGGTAATGATTCACATCTATATTTTTTTTACTTGAGCCAATGAAAAATAAATAACTTATTGTCTCAAATAAAAAAAATATATATAGATGTGAAGCATTACCATAAAATGTTTTAATTGGATGAATTTCAGTATGCTACAGCAGGTGATTTTTAAATCAAATTAAGTCTATGTAATTTTAAGGTAAACTAAAAATAATCATCCTAATGCAGAATTGATGTTTATTTCTGGCTTTTCAAACGTGTATGCAAGTTCTAATTAAAAACAAAAAACATTTCAGTTTTGTCACAGTTTATTCTGTTTAGTTTCTCATCCAATACGTGAGAAGTTGAGCTGAACATCTCTTCACGGTCTACTCGTGTTCAGGGCGCAGACCGGTACAGATTCGCTCGTGCAGCTTCATCTGTGCCTCTGACATGAAACTCTGCATTTCCAATACTGATCGGCTGCCTGTGTCCTGGGCACAGATTTCGAAATACTTCCACACAAATGACATAGCGAACGATTACAATGTAGTCCGTGCACGCGAGCGCACTTCCGGAAAAATCGGCAAAGAAAAGACCAAAAACCGGCCGATTGCCGATCACGTATTTTAAGCAAAAACCGGCCGGTTCCGATTTATGGCCGGTCAACCTGTGCATCCCTACCAATGATACCAATCGACTAGTTTTTAGATATAATTGGTATGTTGGTTAATGTTTATTTAGGTCTATTTTATCTATTTATTGAAATTTATTTTGTGTGGATTTGTTTTATGTGAGTGGTCTGGCATTGAAAAATATCTCTCTATATACTGTAAAATGTATTATAAAATCAAGTAGAAGTTAGGGGTGGGCGATATCTCTATGTAAAATATATCGAAAAATATATATTTTTTTAAACACAATATGGATTTTGACATATCGTATATATCGATATATTATTTAATTCTGATTCCGCCACTTTGCTTGTTTGCCTTCTCTGTGCTGTGCTTGCCCCCCGCTTCCTTGATTTTCTCCCCCCTCCCCTGGCGTGTACAGAACTAGTAAAAAAAAAATAGGACAACTGTCTGCATTATATGGAGATACTTCGGTTTTAAGACGTCGGGCGAAAAGCAGGCAGATGTCTACTGTAGGGTCCTATGATTCCCACGATGCAGAAAATGTGGACGGAATCGCGGATCCAGTCATAAAAATGGAATTTACATTTTAACGTGAAATGTCATGGAATTTGTCAAATTTTGAATTAATTAATCAAAAGTAGGTCATTGCACTTAAATCAAATCGCGATATGGACTAATATCTGGAAATATTAAGCCAGAAAAGTCTATTTAAATATGAATCCTGCATGTTCTGCCTGTCTGTGTTAATGAATGGCACAGAAGCGCGCCTTCGTCTATTAGGCGGTGACACACTGGATGCGTGGCGCAAGCGTCTCAGCTGCGTGGCGTGTCTGTTTGTAATTTGGCTCCCATGTTAACAGGTTAGAGCTTGCAGACTGCCTGCGTGAGACGCGCGCATGCTAGAAATAGAACCGACGCCTATTTTTCATGCGACACGCGCATGTGTTGGAACCGTTTCCAGGTAAAATATAATGGGAAAATATGTTTATTTGTCATTTTGTACACAATTACATATTAATTCATGACATTTTGATATTTGAAAGTCTAGGTTGACATAAATTCAGATATAAATGTATTTAAAAAAATAATTAAATAATTATCGATTTTCAAATATTGCACCTGTCAAACATAGTCTATTTTGCCTTCAATACTGTTGACGGTGTCCTTTTTCAGTAGGCGTAGGTGTGTAAAAAAAAGTTGATATTGTTGTCATGAAGACAAGATCCTGGTCAGTCGGCGGCCTCTCTCTATATGTCACCTACAGCAGCAGCAGCGTGCCAGCGCCGCGTCATGCACGCTTCTGGTGTGTAAAGACACGCGAGGCAGCCGCCACGCTCCTGACACGCAGCAGAGACGCCACGCAGCCAGTGTGTCACCGGCCTTACACACACACTGAAGTGCGTCTGATGCTCCGGTGATGTAAGCGTCTTTAGTCTAACTAAATAATGACGTGAACACATGAGGAACATCTCCAGAACTGCTCTGAGAGTCACTTCATGAGCTTTTGACCGTTTGATTTGAGTAAAACTAGCGTCATATATCACATCATATACTGTAGTATCACATACACAGAACTGTAAGGTAAACCTGTCAAAATAAAAGTATTTGCCAGAAATCTATTACTATTGTTCACCAGAATGTACATAGCCCACTACTACTACTATTTAAATGAAAAGAACATAATTTTTTAAGGAATAATCACACAACATTTCTTCTTTCCATATTTTATTTTTTAATAGTAAATCCCCTTTGTTTCCCCCAAAAAATTAAGTTTGCTTAATTTTAAATAATTACAAGATTAATTACTTAAATTAATGTTTTATGCCTTCATTTGATAACCAGAAAAATGTAAATACACAGAATTTCTCAAGGGAAAAAACATTTCACATAAGGCTATTTAAATATATATTTTTTTAACTAATTAAGTTGTTTTTATACATTTAAATAATTTCACATGCTATTATTCACAGAATTAGGTAACAATAAAACATATGGTGAAGAAAAAAATAAAACGTTTCATAGGGCCCTAAACATGTAATATTTCGCATATTTGTTTTTGAATTAGTTTTTGGGGGTTAATTTTCCTGTAAAGATATGGAGATATATATCGTATTTCGAGATATAGCAAAATATATCGAGAGATATTTTTTGCTCCATATCGCCCAGCCCTAGTTGAAGTGAGTAGGGAAATATGATTATTTTTACACTTTTTATTTGATTACAAGTAACAATATCCAAATGTATATCCCCTTTAATTTAAGCCAAAGCCTCAGGAAAGAGGAGACCTTGAGATTTCTGGAGCCAAACAAATCAGGCAATGAGCGATGGTGAGTGACGGCTAGTAACCAAGGGCCGAAAACATGTTTCCCTTTAATTGTCTTTCGTATAACATGCGAGCATGCATCATGGGTGCATATGTCTGTGATTGAAGGAAACTCTGGGAGTAAAATGAGGCACAGTCTTCGTTGACTTTCACAAGGTCACTTTGCCTTCGGCGCTCTGATATTCTTCTTCAGCTTGCACAACCGGATAACTAATGAGATCAACAGATTAAGAAGCAGAAATTAGCCCCACTTGTGTGAAATTGATAAGCTTGTAATATTAAAGAAAAATCTCTCTTATCTAGACTGTGAACCTTTACAAAAGCAATCCCTTCGTTCAAACAGATTGGATCTAATCTCAAAGAAATTCCACATTTGACTACATTCTAAAACATGGAGGGAATTCAAATCATATACATAGTTGAGCCAGTTTAGACAGCGCTCAGACTATTGATGAGCAACGGGAACAGTGCAGATGTATTTTATTTTTTATATAATTTCTTTTATATTCTATCCACTAGCTAACAAACTTTTCACTAATAAAATGTCAATACAATTAAAATGTTATGTTATTATATTACTAATTTATATATATTTTTTTTTGGAATTTCCTATTATTTGAACAGCAAATAAAAAACTTTTAATTAAATTCACCTTTTTTTTTTTTTACCTATTTAAAGGTATACTTCAGCCAAAAAAGAAAATTGTGTTTGTTTTTTTTAGGTACTCTAAACAATATCTCTATTTCTTGATGTTAATGTAAAGCTTTTATTACTTTTCTTTTTTTTTTTTAACAGTGTAAAAATAAATATATAAATGCACTTTCATTTAAAAAGTTAATATCGTTAATATACCTGCATGTTTTATTTTTGTTTTATGTTTTTATTTTGTTTTTATTTTTGTGGTTGTTTTTAAAACACAGTGTTTTGAACAGTGTTTCTTAGTTTTTTGTTAATACAATAAAAGACAATGGAATCCAATGTTGTGTGCAATGAAACATTCTTAAAAACAACTTTTGGTTTCCCCATAAGAAAAAAAGATTGTTACACCATCAGGGTGAGTAAATGATGGCAGAATTTTCTTTTTTGGATGAACCATCCCTATAACACTTATTGCAGAATTAAATGCTTTGTGTCTAATTTGATCATGTGAAATTCAACATTCTTTGGTGCATCAAATCTGAAATAATGCATCCAAAGATGCCATTTTTTGAGAGCTACAGTGGAGTAAAAAAAATAATTTTTGGGGAAAAAATTATATTAAAGGACATTCTGTAATTATTAATTTACAAAAAATCTTTTGTCTGAAAATCCACCTTTTATGAATTCAGAGTTTCAGATGGTTTTGATTTTAGTTATTGAGTTGCCACTAGGCTGGGAGTCTTAACAGCTATATCATAAGTCAATCCCTTGTGTCAGAGTTTATGTTATGGATATTTATATAGAATCACAGATCCTGCAACCTATTTATTTTTTTTTCTTTTTGCCCTCAAACTAATCAAAAGATTGCTGTGGATGTTGCAGAGGCTCGTGGCCTTTCACATCGTACAATGTCCTGAAGCTGTCAGAAGAAACAAATGGCAGGCCTCAAACCCCGAGTCCACAATAAGATCAGAGAGCAGCGGACTTGCCATCACAACATGTTTCAGCCCTGCAGTTAATGATGGAGCATGTGTTTGCCAATTGCTGTGCCAGGGAGGACTAATAGCCTGGTCAGTCTTAAAGATCAGTGTGCCGCGAAGGGACGAAAAAGGTTGGAAAAGAACGAGAAACAACTAAAATGGGCCGAAAAAAAGCTACGACCTTTTGAAAATGCGCTGCTCTGAGAAAAATGTTTGATGTGGTAACTTTAGCTTGGATTCCTTATTAGTTCCAAGACAAGGGAGTGTAAAGTTGAAAGAACAGTGGTCTCCGCTCGCCTCGGCCTGCTAATTCCTCATTAAAAGAGCAAGGGACAAGCGAGAACCTTTGATATATTTTTTTTTTCCCCAGAGTTTGCTATTCATATATGAATGTTCATTTAAATTGTTTGTTTAGAAGGCCGTGGGGACGATATCTGTTTGTAAAGTTTTTGATTGATGGTAAAATTGGATGAACCTAGATGATTACGGAACTTCTTTGTAGGGTTTAACCTAATTGCTATCACGGTTTAATTTGAATACTCCGGGGTTGTGTTTCAGTGTAAACGAAAAAAACACTTTTGAAATCAATGGCGTGGCTGGCCACATTTGCTGTGCATATCCTTGATAAACCATGTAAACAATGACATCATGCACATTGTTATACTTGTATGATTAGTCACATGACCTGCTTTTTCGTTGTTTAGTGTGTGCAGAGAACGTTTCTGAAACGCAGTGAAAACGCCAGTGTAGACGAGGATAATTTTCATTTTAAAAGACCGTTTTAAAACAAAAACGTATTGGTGTAAACAGGGCTTTAATATGAATTGGAAAAAGTTTTCAGTTTCAGTACGTTTAGTGTCTTATATTATTGAAGTATTTTTATGTATTTATTTATATATTTGATAAGTCTATCTGGCTTTAACCAATGTTCCCTCTAATTTTTTTCAGCACTGAGCAAATTCTTTTTTTTCTGAGCGCACATTTCAGTACTGTGAGCTAGAGGTCTTCAACATTGTGTGTAATACCCGTGCGATCGCCGATCGGAGTAATCGGACTCAAAGAACACCCGGCCGTGATCAAAGACTGCTTGTGTTTTTTGTAACTTGCTACTTGTAAAATTAGGAAAAGAAATGAGTGAGCCAAAATAAGTGATCTCTCTCTCTCTCTCTCTCTCTCTCTCGCTCGCAGACTCAGAGTTAATAAGTGCACTCACGGTATTAATGCTTGCAGACTTGACACACTCATATTTAATATATTTCAATTCAGCAACACAATCTGAGGTGAACTGTCGCATGAATGTTTTCTATTATGCTCAAATTGCATTAAAGCATTTAAGGTTGATACAGCTAGCACGCATGTGCAGTCTCGAGCGCATTTCATGTTTCGATGGCAACCAGTGAGAGACACTTCGACTGCCAAACCGCGTTTTACATTTTCTCCCATTTTTAGAATATTATAAATGAACCGTTTAATCTTAAAGTTTTAGTGGTTCAGATTCAGACTCGATGCAGAGCAGAGAGCACAGACAGAGATCAGATGATAATAGTAAATAAATAACATCAGCGGCCATGGCATTGCACGAGCGATCGTTATTATAGTTGAAAAGGGCAAACAGTCTAAGTTATTATGCGAATTAACTCGAGTCAGAATGTACATGTGCACAGTAGCATTTGTCATCCGTCACCGTGACATCAAGTGGACTTTTGAAGCTGAAATAATGAGTGGATTCAGCTTGGACTTGGAATAACGAGAGGAATAACATGAGTAACTTTATTGTCGGAGGATTGTAATGCATCACAGGCAGTCAGGTACAAGGAAGAGAGACTACGGCTCTTTAAATTAGGTAAGACAAAAAGCTGTATTCTTCGCAACAGGTTTATTGACTTGTAATAGCAATTTAAGGTGGAATATGTGAACGTCGAATCCAGTCGGGTCTGTGTCTTCCCGGCGGGTTCGGGTCCAGATTTCAAATAATATACGCGTCCGGGTCGGGTCCGGGTGGACATTTCTCGGACCTACACGGGTCCGGGTCCAGCTTTTAAAATATTAGACGGGTACGGGTCGGTTTGGTGTAGTACATTACGGGTCTCTGTCGGTTTCGGGCACGAATTTTTGGACCCGTGAAGACCTCTACTGTGAGCAATTTGCAACCACACAACCTGCCGAAAATGACTACAAGCCTGCGTTAGCCAAAGAGATGACAGCAAATGCATCAATATATTTACAAGGTTGATATTTATTCAATATCCTTTATAAGTTGGACTTTTGGGAAGATTTTAATGATGGTGTTTTACCGGTCAGTTTAGTTGAACTTAAAGGATCTTTGGTTGATACGGTTTCAATAAGGTTTAGAGAGGTTATTATGACTGGTTCACTGGTTATTATGACTGATAATGATATATAAAAAAATAAAAGTATCCAAGATGTTTAGTCATTTCTCAGCAAGTACAACATTTAATTGCAACTTGATTGAAAGAAAAATGCTAATGCAGTGCTTAACAATAATAGGCCTATTAAATTGACATGGTGTAAATTTTCCTAAAGGTAGCTTAAAAAAATTTAATAACTGCAACAAACTAGTGCAACACACTAGGTTACAAAACATGTTATTTGAATGTCATTGAGGATGATAGGCCTATCTGGCTATGTGGCTCATCTTGGCTGCAGGCCTATAGAAGACACATCTCTCCAAAGAACAGCATCTGAAAAACAGGTTAACCAAAAGAGAAACATCATTTCTCTTCAAAACACAAAATCATTTTTACATTAAACAACTGCTAAAACAGAATTAACCTACATGATTCAATGACTAAACATAATTATGTCAAAATGTTGTTGCAGTAATCAAGATCACTTTGATCTATATTAGGCCTAATTGAAAATATTGGAAATACATTTCTACCTCAAATCTTCTGTCGTCTGTCTTTGGCCCCTTTCCAGTGGTTGTAGACCTTGTCAAGGTCTATAGGAACCTCTTTTTGCCTTGATTTAATTCTCATTAGTTGGTCCAAATGGAAAACTTCAAGAAGGTTGCGCGATTTTGTCTTAATGGCATTCATTAGACTGAAACCGCATTCACAGTCGGCGCTGGATGCTAGGAATGTGCCACAACTGTCAATAAGTTTTTCCAGATCTGGAAAATGCTCACTTTTAAGCGACCAGGTTACAATCTCAGAAAATGATCTGAGCAGTCCGATTTTCCTTTTTTCATTAACCATGCACTTGAATTCGTTGTATTGTTGACAAATGCGCCCTGGGAGCGAATCGTCTGCTTCATCCAGAAGCGCTTCAAGCTTCTTCGCCAGACTGGTCAGTGGTCACGTCATTCAGGCCATGATCAAATTCACCAACTGCATGATCCAACATGTCCGGCTCAAACGCAGCCAACTCTTTGAGCTCATTTTAAGGGAAGCGGGCATCCAAGTGCCCACAAACTTTATGGACAAACAGAAGAATGTCCCATGTGTTCACTGCACTCTCACTTTCCAAAACTCTCCTAAATATTACGCTCGTAGTTTCTGTATTTTCGCTCTGCCAATGCAGTGCCCATCCATGACCGTAAGATTACTGCGCTGTAAGCAGGTGCACAGCTGAGCAAGTTCCTCTAGCACTTCTGCTAGCACAGTGATTGCAAATTTGTACTTAGTGTCGTTTAGTTTTCTATGACAGTATTTCACAATGGGGTCAGAGTCAGCATCTTTTCCACAGTATTCGGTCAACGCGCTGAAATTTCGCCCACTGTATGACTGCTGGGGCACGCCAAGAGTAATGTAGGATACTTGTATGTAAACATTCTAACATACGTCCGGCTTGGTTGTCACATCTCAGTATTTTAAATGTTTATTACATCGTCTTGATGCTCAGATGTTTAACCATGGGAAAAAAAAAAATAGTTTGTGCGGTCTGAAAAATGTGTGCGGTCTGAAAAATCTATTGCGCGACTACTTCGACTGGCCTGCGCGGCCGCGCACGCGCGCAGCTTAGAGGAAACATTGGCTTTAACTATTTTCTTGTAATTGTTTGGCGCTTGGATAATTCACCCAAAATTAGTATCTGATGCGTATTTAAAAGCCTTCTGCTTTTTACATAATATAAAGGAGAAAGTTTTTACACGTATGCCAAGGTCCGTGTACAGTGCGAGTGACGCAAATTTCATCACCAGAATAGTGCACACCCTGTACAATGGCACTTTTATTGATCATAACTTCTGGAGAGAAATAGAACTGACGCCGGACAGAGATGAAGCTTTGAATAACAGATCCACAGAAGTTTGGTCTTTTCCTTACATTGAGCTGTCGATTGACTTCAGAAGTCATCTGAACTACTTTTTATGGTAGTCTCATTAAATAAAAAAAAATAAAAAACGGCAATACAGCAGACATAATTTTATGTTTGGGTGAACAGTTTCTTTTTAAAAACTGTTTTGATATCACATGCCTCTCTTTCCTTATTCAATCACTGCCTGTAGAAACTTGTTTAAATCCAAATGGGTTTCCCGCATGGAATATGTCTGATCTCATTTGGGTTACTCATAACCCTGATTTATGAGAACCAGGCATAGAAAATACCCTAGACCTTGTGATCCCTGCCTGATATTTAAAAATTAATTAACCCCTGACTGCAGCATTGCTGTCTCTTCCTATCTTTGCCCGTCAATCTCTCTTTCCATCTTCCACCTTCCCAGTCTTGAGGTGTCTGTTTTCTATCTCTCATTACATGGGGATTAATATCTTAATTATCTCCTCTGGCTAAACATTTACAATAAGACCATAGATTATGCATATGGATGTAACAGCCTTTATATAACATTTTCACCTGCTGCTATGCATTGGTAATTGATTCTATCAGATCTGTTTTCCACACTGAGTTTGCAGTGATTTAAATGTATATTTAATTGCACTCTCTGAAGATCTAATCTGGCATTTAATTAAAAAAATGTTATCCTTGAAACTACAGTTCTTCAAGGGACAGATTCCCATGAGCAATGTTATCTGATATCCCGCTAAATGTTTCGAAATAACAACATTTTTGGCTTTGCAACTGGTCATAGCTTTTAGAAATCTGATTATAAAGTAAATATTGTTGGTGACAGTAAAATGTGAGCAGAACTGAGTTGAACAAATTGAGCTTTTCGATTTTCCCCTTAAGGCTGTGTAAAGGTTTTTGGGGATTTTTAGATAAAGATGCACTCAAACAAACAGTGATTTCATAATTTTTGGGTGAAGAGTTACAAGCTGCGAATGATCAAAGAGACTTGTTTCAACTTGTACTTAATATTCGTTACATGGTTTTACAGTTCCCTCCTCTGCGAAGCTTCTTTAAATAGATATTGGATTTGATGGGAGTTTGCAAATAGTTGTACATATATTGTACATGGAATAATGCCGGGACATTCCCTTGCATAAATACTAGTCCCCTAGATCTGCTTATAGTATTAAATGCAGAAGTGTTGGGAATGAGATAACTGTGAGCATTGCGGAAATCTGGAAGATGGTGATGGATAATGCACTGTCCTCTGAGAAAAAAGAATAAGTATTTAAAAGTCCTTAAAAATTAACTGTTTTTAAATGTTCCAGGACATCCTGTGTAAGAAGAAGGATAAGATTATATTTACACTTTATTGATGCATATACTTATATCATGCATCATAATTTACAATCTAGTATATGTTGTGAATAACTATATACATTAGTGTATACACACACACAGACACGCACTTGTACACTAGTGTTTCCAAAGGTTTCCTTGGAATGCATTTATTTGTTTTTGAACTGTCTTTATTTAAATCAGGGTGTGTAAAATCCTCGATTGAATTATAGCTTGATAATGTGGTATAGCACAATGCAATGATTTTTCTGTGCTTCTGTGATTGCGTTTGCTTCTAGTGAAAGAGGCTGTCTTGTTTTGTTCCATTTGACTGTGACATTGATTGTGTGTGCTTGTCCTGTGCATCCCTCTCACAAGTCAGATTCGGACCCCGCGCTTTAATCTTCAACTGCCCCAATGAGATGACACACTCAGCTGCCTGACAGCATTCTGAGTCTTTCTCTCTCTTGTACTCATTCTTCCTCCACTGTCCTCCACGTCTTTTGTCCTTTGCCTCAGTGTTTTTTCACTGTCCCTCTTTCTTTGTGAACAAGGCTTCAGCTTGTAGATGTTGCTTTGGGTCCCTCTAATTGACAGAATTATATAGGCCCTTTAGGACTGGACAGCAAAGGTTTAATCTCTTTTTCAATATCTCAGAGGGCTGCACGATTATGACAAAAATCATAATTGTCTATTATTCCCTTGAAATTGTAATTGCGTTTATTAATTACGATATCACAATTTACATTTACATTTACATTAATGCAACTCTATTTCATATGAAAATAAACAAGCTGAAAACGCTCTAACTGAAAAACTTTTAGTGCTTTTCTATAGTATTAAGCCTCAAATGGCAACTATACATTGGATTTGGTTTCTTTAAATTATAAAAAAAAGGTTCAAATATGAATGGTATTATAATGTTATACTTAAACAAATAATGGAAAAACCTTTAAGATAATGTGTAGAAAAAAAAATGCATCTTAAGCACGCAAAATAACTTAAGTGAATTTTGAATGATTAATTGCCGCTTTGGAAGATTACATTATTGTGGCATCCAGATCAATCTAGTATCTCAATGTTTTTCAGCCTTTTGACAATATTAATTGCATATTTTGATATTAATGTATTTATTTACAGATAACATGCATTATTTTTGCAACCCATTTTACTTGTTATATTTCTGAGCAAAACAGGATATTCAACAAGAAAAATTTATAGGATGAGACTATTTAATCTACCAGGTATTTGTTAAATGAGTGTTTATTTCAGAATTTCAAATAGCCATTTGGTGTCATTTTAATAAAAAAAAATTATATAGTATTTTTTAGAATAGTTTAGTTTAGATTTTATTGGAAGAAATGTAATATGCTTATTGCTTACCAAGGTTTATCAGTTATTATTGATGCTTAATTATTAATGACGGTTCTTATTAGTATTGGTTAGTAACTGTTTTTGCTGCTTAATATTTTTGTGGAAACTTTAATAGTTTTACTTCTGTGTTCTGGGAATAGAAAGTTTAAAAGAACAGCATTTATTTGAAATTAAAATGTTTTCTAACATTGTGTTATATTACTGTCACTTTTGATCAATTTAATGCTTCCTTGCTTAATAAAAGTATTGTATTCTACTTAGTATTTTACTATAAAAAAACTTTAAGTCACACTTGAATATTTGTTTGAATTGATAGTTTGAATTGAATTGAACATAATTGTTCCAGCAATCTTATCACAAATATATCTTAAACATTCAGTATATCACCCAGTCATATTGTCAAAAGAACATTCTGAATTATCAATCTCTAATATTGTCTATCTTTTTGCTTTCGTGAAACACTATACAAACTACAGAATTAACAGTGGCCAGTATTTAAACCAGTGGTGATTTGATGTGGATGTTTTTAATGCACCAAATCTCTCAAGCCTCTTGACATTCGAAGGCACCTGAGCCATCTTGACAGCATTTTCTTTGCATGTTGTTTTATTCTTACCTTGTTATGTAGGCTTTTTATTTATTAGCAAGGGTTTTTAATACAGCTGGAGCCCAGCTTCCCACCATACACGCTACACTCGTACAAGATCTGGCCCTTACCATGTCGGCTCATTAGCTACGAAAAGGAGATTCAGTTAATTAAAATAATACCCCGTTAACACAGCTGCTTTGGTCAGCCAAATTAAACAGGGGGAGTGCTGCGCCGTCTGCTTCTCACTCAGCGAACATTGCTCCTCTGCCTTGGAACATGGCTAATTAGCTCAATAGGAGGAATATTTTAATAGCAATTAATGAGGCACGGGCCTATGCAAGCACTAATTTAAGAGCCCAGTTTGTGTGGGGGTGCATGCAGATGAATTCTGAAGCCCGATGAGATCGTTTTTGTCACCGCTTGTTACGATCAGCCTCGCATGCAGGATGTTGCTCATGGACTATTGATTTCCTTAAGATTTCCCAGCAAGCTGACTGCCCAGAGCAGTGGTGTTGGAGGAGATACTTTGAAGGTGTTGTTTGTCAAGCAGTAAGCTACTCATTATTAAAAGTAGCTGATTTGCAATCAAGTAAGCCTTTTGGTAGTTAGCTAGCATTGAAGTTCTCCTAGGCTGTATTTCTCAAAAGTATCGTAAGCCTAAGAAGTCCATTGAAATAGGGATGCATCGATCCGATACTCGGGATCTGTATCAGCTTCGATACTGGCATTATCTGTGGATTGGGTATCAGTCAGACGAGACCGATCCAAATCCGATATTGTGCGTATACTATTGTGTTAATGTTGAGCCCCACGAAAGGCACAAAAACATTATAACATTTTAATGCCTGTCATCCCCCATTCAGCAATCTAACTGTGTGTTGCGTTCAGTTACCTCAGTCAAAACAATACAATGAGCAATGTGTTACATTTTACCAGATTTTTGGACATTTATTTGTAAATAAAATATTTCGCAAAATGTTATAAAATGATTGTGAATTATAGAATGTAGAGTATCTTTTGCTGCTGAATTATCCACTAACCTAGTTTATAATAGTATTTTTGTCATAGATTACGATTATATATTTTGTCATTTGTTATTTTTCATTCAAATGAAGTTGTTTATATGTAGTAGATTGTGTTTAACACACAAAAGAGTGATGATCAGGTCAACACAGAAAATTACAGAAATTCTACATTGTTTAAAAAAACAATGGTATCGGATTGGATCGGTATCGGATCGGTTCTGAAAAATGATGTCTGTGGTATCATATCCAGAGTTCTGTCACAACCATTAAAATATGTCCTGTCTTGAGTGGCGGAGTGCTACACCTGTGCATTCGGAGTAGCGGACACCTTTCACATGGTTTCATCAAATGAGCAGAAGAGCTATTGACAGACTTCTGCTATACTGCAACTTCAAAGCCAAATATATTACACGTGCTGTGTTATGTTCAACTAAGTAAGACGGGAGGCGAGGGGGAGGAGGTGGGCAGGAGTCGAGGAGGAACACAAGGAAAACGTGATGGAGTACAGTATGCAAGCAACTGTGCTTTCTCTCAGAAGAACAGATTGTTGACATGATTGGAACTGTGCTTTGGGTAAACAATTCATAAAAGTCCAATTATGCTGTGATTTTTGTTTTATATTTTAGCTGTTCTTTGTAAAGCTGCAGAAGATTCTCTGGACACTCATGTTTTGAGTTTCTGAATTCAGGGCTTGAATACAGTCACCGTGAGACTCAAATAACACCCACTGGCCATAAAAATCGGCATAGATGCAGAAATTGGATATTATTGTATAGCTTGACAATTACAGTTGTCTGTTAAGTGTTAATATATTTTTTACTGAAGCTGGAAGTATTCAAGTATTTTTTTTTTACACACACACACACACATTGGGCCTCATTCATGAAACATGAGCAGAACAAATTTTTTTGTAAATTGTTAGTAAAGCTGTTCTGATGTAAATTTTCGAATTCATGAAAATGTTCGTATTTTCAAAATGTTCGTTGGTACGAAATAAATGTACATCTGCTCCCTCCTATGTGTAAATGGTGCATAAAACTGAAACACAAACTGATGACACAGAATTTTGATGCACTGCCATAATAATTATACGTTCATTTGCCCTTGCCCTCTTTTTTAATTTTATTCATTTATCTTTTTGAGTTGATAACTGTTAAACATATCGCTTGTATAATAATCATGATCAGGAGCATATGTTAATTTTACAGCCCTAGTACATGAATATCTGTTTTTCTTTCTCTAGTTACAGTACCATGCAGGTTTGGCCTCCAGTCTTCTTAACCAACAGTCCCTCAAACGCTCGGCCAATCAGATGGGAACATCTGCCAAAAGAAGACCCAAACTTCAGCCCAGCACTCTATCCCTTCCAACACAGTGAGTATGAGGTCATCATTTTTTAACAGTTTCTCATAACCAGAGATGTGAAAGTTTATAATGCCTCCCAATGGGCTCTTTTACATGTCAAACAAATTTAGTTGTGGTTAACTTTGTCCAGTAAATGAACATATGGACTTGATTCTCATGTACATAGATGTAGGATTTAAAAAAGCACAACACAAGGCCCACATTCATGAAAACTGAAGTCCCCAGCATCTGCTTGTCCAGAGAGCCATCAGCAGCAGGTCAGAGGTGACTCTCTTCCTCTCTATTGGTTCATCTGTTTACAGTGACAGAGTAGAATAGCTCATTGTCTTCTGTGGTGTCACTGGGGTCTTAGACCATCCGCTTTAATAGTAAAGCATTTAGAGTGAGATTCGGTAAACAGAGAGGAGAAGAGAGCATGGGACACTGGAGGGAAGATGAAAGACGGATGGAGAATGAACACAAAATAAGTATGAAGGGACTGACACAAGAGACGAGAGCGGAGCCCAGGTGGTCCGTGTAATCTGATTCTGTTGATTTTCTTTCCAAGGTCCTTCAAAGTGATTGTTCATTTATTTCAAGTTGTAGTGCTCTCCTTTGCTCTGATGCCTGTTTAGGTACTGATAGCACAATGTGCTGACAGGGAGAAGAAAGAGTCCTTTGCAATGTATAATGTTCTATATTTACTGATGTGTCCGAAATCACACTCCGTTTCCTATATAGTGTTGTCTAAACAGTATGGAACGTCAGAAATTTGATTCACTTCATATTTACCTTTTTTGTGAACCCAGATTTATTGTGTGCAAGCAGTCTACATGCATCAGTGCTATTTTGCCAAGTTTTCCAAGTTTCTAAAGTCTTCCAAATCAATCAAGGATGTGTTTAGAAGTTGGACATTTATATTAGTTAATATTTTATAATTTAGCTCAATGCTCAATCTTTTCTTGATTCACTGATTGAACTTCAGGATTCTTTTGGTAAATTGTTTGCGAATGTTGTAAATGTCTTTACTGAGACCATTGAACAATTGAATGCATCCTGTCTGAATTATTGTATTTTATATTTTTTTTAATTACAATTTTACCAAACTCTTGAGCGGTAATTTAGGTATGAGTTGTACCTTGGAGATAGCAGCCCAGGGGCGTTAACAAGATGACAACTAACTGGACTGAATTGTCTTTGAAAGGTACTTTGTTTTCATTCACTTCTATCCCAGCAAAGTCCACTGTGTGGAGTTATATATATTCCCGCTATATAGGGAAAAGTAACTGAAGTGAATTATAGAGTAATTTCGAACACATAATTCAGAAGGAAATATTTGGAAAGGCCTCAAAACAAATGGAAGCAATTGGTATTTCAGAAAACCCCCAGCAGTTTCCATGTTAAGTCAGTACATGAAAAGCTTCCCCAAGAACTGCTGGATTTGTTGCCATTTTTAAATTTTTCTATTTTCTTTTTTTTCTTTTTTTTTTTTGCTCTCCGGGTTGATTTCAGTGAATTCGTTTTTATTCATCCACTCAAAAAGCATTAACAGTACAGTAAAGTGAGGTGATTGTCACAAGTCAGATTTTTGGCGACGAAAGTACCCTGAACCTTACTGGCCCTTCAGTCTACAGTGCACTGTGTAATAGCACTGTGCTGTTTTTTTCAGATGGGAGAGGATGTTGAACGGAGCAAGGTGAACGGAGACAGCGGCTCCTCTGTCAAATGTCATTGTCCTGATGAATTTGCCGTTTCTAAAAGAAGCGGCACATGAATTATGCAACACAACCTTCGTGCGCATTTGCTTTCATGTTACTTTTTTTACGTGCCAACTTTCTGAACACATTTCCGTCCAACATGGATGCTTGCTTAAATGAGTGTACCGACAGAAAGTAAGGCTGTCCCAAAACCAAAGGTTTCTAAATGCATTTTAATAGATGTTTACTGTGTAAATAAATAATATAATAAATAATTAATTGTAACTGCCCTAGATTGGGTGTGCTATCTAATTTGCAAGTAAAGGGATGCCCAGTCCTAGTGATTGAATGTTTTCTAATGATTTAAAGAAAATGAGTAGAGGCCTAAAGAACTTTCAAAATAATCAAATCAACAAACCAGATGCTCTGTTGATTCATTTATTCAATCAGTCTCTTATAATCATTCATACTGCCATTAATTAACCAGCAGGAGTTGCTACAAAGCAATTTATTTTAAAATCACGGCATATTAAACTAGCCTGGTAATTGAGGCCCAGAGGAGAGTCTGGTCCTATTCTGTGCATTTGTCGCAATATTAATCCTGTAAACAGAATTACACACCATTTACTCATATTATCTGGCTCAAGGGGATCATGTCTGTGCTTGAACACTTTCCCACCAGCTAAGTAGACAGCAGATAAAATTCCTTGTATTACTTTGTAATCAATCCACTGTGAGGTAGTTATGATTTGTTAATCTGATTTGTTAATCAGAGTTTTACTATGTCATGGTGTATGTATTGAAAGTAACTCCCGGTCAGCTCAAGGTGACCTTAGTTTTTGCCAGTCAGGGCTTTCTGTTGCTTTTGAATCCTCAGGATATGAGACTGCAACCCTCTACGGACACCTCGGCAAATGAATCGCCATATAGTAATTTTTTTTTTGTTTACTCTGCACACTGAGTGTGTGTGTGTGTGTGTGTGTGTGTGTGTGTGTGTATGTATGTATGTATGTATGTATGTATGTATGTATGTATGTATGTATGTATGTATGTATGTATGTATATATGTATATATATATATATATATATATATATATATATATATATAGGATCGCCATTATTTTAACAGGAAAATACAACAAAGAATATTGTTTGAATGTAGCACATCAATTCTCTCTCTCTCTCTCTGTGTGTGTGTGAGAGTAAAGCGACGGCGATTTGTGCGCCTTCATACTAGACTTTACGGTACATCAAATACAGGTGTGCTGCGTCTCCATTGAGATGAACTGAGAAATATCTGAGAGCTCTTGACGGAGAGTGATACCCTCAGTCAGAGTGTTTGCGAGTGAAAATATGTCTGTGCTAAACTTATACTTAGCCTCCAACTCACAAACTACAGAGTAAAATCTGAGAATTTATTAGCCATTTGCTAATATTAGACATCATTTAGTCGCCAGAAAGAAGATTTAGTCGCAATGTAGAGGGTTGGACTGCCACCCTGTTAGGATCAATGCAGAGTGCTGTTGTCATTTTAGGGCAGTCTCCTCCCATCGGCCAAGCAGGCAAAGCCACATTTACTGAACCAAGACTAATTCACCATACCACCCTCTTGAGACCTGCAGATTTCCTTTACATGTTACTATAATTAAGAGCACCTAACCTGTGTCTGTCATAGTCCGCCTGCATCCCTACGAATCACACTAAGCCTATATTTCTAGTTTATTAGAAGTAATTTAATGAAGTCTGTATTGTCATTAATAATATGTGGCTGGATTATATCTGCTCAGATTAGCATTTGTGTATGCTTTGTTGTAAATCCATTTAAAATGGTGCCATTCTGAGGAAATGGGCTTCCCCAGCTGAGTCTCCCAAAGGCTTTGCCCAGGGTTTCTTTCTCGTCTTCATCAGCCTTCGGTTTGTTCATTGGGTTGTTTGTAAGGTGACATTCTTTGCAAAGATGCTTTTAAATTCTGTTGTATTTAAGAGGTGACATTTATTAATTTTACTTATTTGGTCATTTTGGTCTTGCATAGTACTTCTGAAAACGTATGCTGTTAATCTGGTTTGTGTGCTGTTCCGAACTGATTGTGAATATTCTAGTTCCTTTCTAGTTGCTGAGTTTTAATTGAGTTTGAATGCAAGGAAACAGAATTGCTGTGAATTTAAGTTAAAATAAATTAACCTGACTGAAAAGCGAAGTTTGCCCAGAAAAACTTTGAATGAAAGCTTTGAAAAGTTTAAAAAGCAATGAATAATAAATATATTTAATTTGGTTTCATTTGTATTTTTGATGGTTGCTGAATAGATGATATATATAATTCATACATTTAATTTCTTATATTTCTATGTTTGATGCATTGGTGGATGGCTGGATAGAACTGACTAACATTCAGAAAGCCACCTTTTGAAAAAAAATATTTTGGACTATTTTGTAATATGAATATCATGAAGTGCATCTAGATGGTTTCATGTTCCAGTCTGGACGGAGCGCCGGTCAAGATGTATTTTTTCCTGTGCTGCATTGCACCAAAGCTTAGAGAGCAGAATGTTATGAAAATTTTAGTCATAGCTGATCCCTGATTAAAGGAAAGAGAGGAAGACAGCACTCGTTTATCAGTATTCATCTCACCCTCACATGCAGTCACAAGAAAGGGCTATTTGATCACTTTGTATCATCCATCCATCATACTGAGCGACCAATGTTACCCTGTTACATCAAGATGAACAAAGTACATGCATCTCCCCTGACACGGACTTCCTGTCATCCTCAGGGGGGTCTAAAGATGCCCTTTCTTGTGGCCGCATCAGTTTTAAAGCAGTTGGCATGTAATCCACTGAAAATGTTTCATCATCTGGATTCAAATCACACTGAGCAGGATCCTTAAACTGTGTTGCAGAACCTTCATGTCCATGGAGCATTCATTAACTTTGCATTTAGATTACAAGGTTGATAGAAAAAAGAAAACCAACATTTGCGTCTACCTTACACAATGTCATGGTGTAATCCAGGGTTTCCGTTGTCCGGTAATTGCCGGACATTGGCCGGAAAAAAAATGAAATGTCCGACAAAATTAAATCTCTCCGGTCAAATTGTCCGAATAAAATTGCCTAATAATCCCCCCCCCCCCCCCCTAACACAATCTGAATTTGAGAATAAGCCTAAAATGTATAAAGCAAAAATACACCGAACTTTGGCTATGTTATGAAGGAACAGGCTCGTTTGAAAGTTATTAAACATTATTACATGGCTTGGTTGAATTCCAATGTGGAATGCGGTCTGTTATTTCTTGATATCAGACCGCTGCGAAGCTCTAGCGGCGCCAGGATTTTGATTGTAGGTGGGCCTCCAGAAAACTGGATGGGCCAGTTAAAATAAGCCAAAAAAATAAATAAATAAATAAAAACGGGTTCCCTTTTCATCTCTGTTTCAGCACTATTCTGGGCACTGAGGACAGCGACTCAGTAGCCTACCTGAATTTAATGTGTAATTAGCATAGGTAAAAAAAAAAATTTGTTTTAAATTGTTAAAAAGACATTTCAAGCTTTCTTAAGATATATTTCATGTCTGTGAGGCCTACGCTGAGTTTCGTTAAATTAGGATGAGATGCACTCCAGTTCACTAGCAATGCAAGTGTCCGCGAGAGCGCCTGCATGATTAGGCCTGTCGTCTGCTATATTTGCTTCTTATGTATTAAATCCAGGCAATTGGTTGATAAAAAAAATTATTAAAATTAAGATACAATTTTTACAAAACGAAATTCACTTCAAAAAAGTATTTCTACTAAACAAAACTTAATTAAGTGGTCAAAATCATGTCTGACCCGCTCCATGTCTCTCGATATTGCGCATCTTATCTTACTCGTGCGGTTCACTTTTCATAATCAACATAAATTAAAAAATAACATTATAATATTTTAACAAATATTAAACTAAATAAGCTTATTTAATGGCTCCAACATGTATAGTAGACCTAGAATCTCTATTTGTACAAATTGCTGCACATTCATTTCATTCTGAATTTTGCACACATAAGTTGAAAGGCATTTGTTTGTGCATGCATGTAAAACATATCTGCAACTTTTATCAAGTTCACTGATAATTATGAATTATTATCTTAATCTATAATGAAACGAGGACGAAACATATGCTTTGTTTGTTTAGAATGGAATGGATCGCAAATAGATCCGAATGAAGAAATTAACCATGTAGAAAATGTTTTTTTTTCCGTCTATTTGAAAGTTAGGCTAATAAACATGTTGCATTCGGCGGCCTGATTATGTCATTTTTTACGTTACATAGCCTGCCTCCAGTTTTCCTCACCTTGACTAATTAAGAGGCGATACTTGACCGGCATATCATCAAAATGTCCGGAAAAGGAAACCGTGACCGGCACCATTTTTTTCTAGCGGAAACTCTGGTGTAATCATTCACATCCTCATTCACACCAGCAGCTCTGACCAGTATCTTCAGATCAACAAAAGCCTAACACTGATGGACAGTGTTAATTTCGTTGACTAAATATTTTCGTCATTATTTTCGTCACGAATATATTTTTGCCGACGAAAACGAAACGAGAACTAAAATAGAAGGCACTGATGGAGACTAAAACTATGACTAAATTGATTGACATTATCGTCAACGAATAAAGGACGAGACGAAAATAGACTGTGACGAAAATCAAATCAGCAGACGGGAGAGATGCGAGGAATGAGCAAAAGAACCGGCAAAACAGAACAGACTGCATGAGAGAAGAGAACCAATCAGAGCCTGACTTATTGAGACGTGAAGCGAAGGTTTTCAGTTTTTATGAGCTCCCGGGAAGTCGGCATTCGAAGAGGTGATAGGGACTTTAAGCAACAGCCTCTGGTGGAACGGCAACGCCATTCTGGCGTTGTATTGCGCCTGCGCGAATTTAACTGCTACTTTCTGACGTTCTAATTTAACGGTCTACTACGGGAGAACAGCTGATTTGCCAGAGTCGCTACAACGTGAGAGGTTAGGTAAATAAATGTTATGTTTTTAGACTTATTTACATCATACAATATTAAAAACTCCTCTTCTGACAAAAGATTGTCATTTAACGCCAAAAGCAATCCTTCTCTTGCTTTTTTAAATTATATATTTTTTTGGATCTCAATAAATGAATTAATGCTGCGTTGCGCTGTTCTGTTTTACCGTTGCTTAGTGACTTTTACGTTCTTGGCTACAGCGGTGTGACGGCAAACTTCCGGTCGCTGTAGCCGTTCCATTCGCAGCTGTTGCTTAAAGTCCCTACTGTCTAAAAGAGCGACAAAATGTCCACAGCTCACTTCACGTTTGACGACGAACAAAACAAAACAAAGTGTAAAGCACGCAGAGCGCTCATTCGTGGCAAGAACACAACCAATTTGAAAAGACATTTACAGACGAGCCACCCGGACATTTTCTCAAATGTAATTTTACAACGATGTTCTTTTGTTTATTGAGCTAAGCAAAATTGGAATAGTGCAGTGCGTAGATGTTGTAGCATTAAATATTACGAACTGAAAAGTACTGTAAAATAGCCCCTTCTTCAAATTAGATGCGAGCACAATACTAATACGTAATATCATGATAAATACATTTGATTAATACTAATGTTTAGTATATTTTATAATGTTCTACTTGTTGACAATATCACAAATATTTCTATATTAGTCATGTGAAACATGAATGTTCACATCCTATCATTAGGCTATACATACAAATCTAGCAATATTGTAGTATTTAAAACATACAATATTGCTAGACAAATGAATACCTTATAAAATCTTGTTACTTTTTTATCCACCTAGCTGCCAACTTATTAAATATTTACTTTAAATGTATGCACTTATTGTTCAGCTCAGCTGTAAGCTTTAAGGTCCTGGACCTAACGTTATTTTTCTTTTATTGATGGTCAATTGGCAGCTAGTTATTGTTTACATTATCATGACAGTGTTTGTTGCTGCATAAAAGCTTTTGAATCGAAATAAAGACACAGTTGTGTTGAAATAAAGTTGAATTTGTGTTTTATATATTTTGGTTAAGTTTGTTTCCTATACAAGCTGTAAAAAATTGTCTAGTAAATCTGTTATTGATTTTAGTCTTATTTTAGTCGACTAAAATACCAAGCAATTTTAGTCGACTAAAATAAGACTAAAATTAAAACAAATCAGATGACTAAAACTTGACTAAAACTAAAAAGAATTATAGTCAAAAGACTAAGACTAAAACTAAATTAAAATTTCGTGTCAAAATTAACACTGCTGATGGATTTTTGTACAGTAAATATTTTTCATTGTAAATTAGAGCAAAATGACTTTTGAAAAACCAGCCCTGAGAGTTTTGTGCCTAGTTACTCCGGTTAGTACAGTTCTGTTACCTGGAGTTAGATGTAAACTACACAACCTGGCTCTGTGTTCAGAATTAGCCATCCATTAGCTATTCTAATGGAAAAAATATTTGCGTTTAAATAACAAATTTTGTTATATTATTATAGATGTTTTACCAATGCATTTGATTTAATAATTGTAATGAATATATTGATTAGTTTTTATTGATTCATTGATTTAGTGATAAAATACTAATATATATATATATATATATATATATATATATATATATATATATATATATATATATATATATATATATATAATTATTATTATTATTATAATAATTTGAGTAAATGAGTGATCTTAAAGTGCCCCTAGTCCCATCTAATCAGCATTATAATATCGTTTTCCTGCGGCTGTATGGAGATTTTAGATGCATGACATTTACAGCTCAGGTGATTGGTTCCAAAAGTTCTGTGGCCCAAGAAGAGCAGATCACTACTTTTCCTAAAGGCTAGCTTGACTGCCATTTGAAAACTTATAATTGAGTTGCTAGTAGCTTCCTCAACAGTGCCTGAGACTTTCCACCTGGTCAAGTAAGTAAATTGAACTGAATGGTGAGTTTCTACTGAATATTTTATTCAGAAATGGAGCCGTCACTGGCAAATTGGCCCATGGTGCCTTGCTGATTGACAGTGTTACAGTCCGCTCAAGGTTCCATTGGATTTCTTTCATTCTGAACTGATGCAGTGGTATAACTGGGCAGATGGGTAGTAGACAATTAAAAAAACACTGTTCAGAGAGACGTCCTGGGGCAGGGCCAGAGGGAGGGACTTTAATAAAAGACCTTTAAACACTGTGGTTTCAAGGCAGCCAAGCACCAAATGTGAGTAAATATTGGCTTTGGTGAGTAAATAAAGGCCCCTTTCTGTGAATACGCACAAATTTTTTATCGGATAGACTTTTCGTCCACATGGATCCGGCGTTTTCATAAGGTGAAACTGGTATTTTTTGAAACCGGGTCCCAGAGTGGATAAATTTGAAAGCGCCGTCTTTGCGTTTTCGTCTGGACGGCTAATCCGTATATTTTCTGAAACGATGAGGTCATCAGCCCACGTCTCCCCCTAGTCAGACACCTCTACGTCACGTAACGGCAACAAAAACATGAACAAACACTGAACGATTGTCTTTTTATTAACTAACATTAACACTGATTAATAAATGTATTGTTCCATGTTCGTTTGTGTACCACGCGCAAGGTTTATGAGCATAGTCCAAGTCTTCTTCTCTGTTTTTAGTGTATCTCTGTGGCAGAGTTACAGCGCCACATACTGGTCTGGCATGTATACTACATCATTATGTGGTTTCGTGTGGACGCGGATATTTCTTGAGACGAGGAAAAAAAAGATCGGATTGGGGTAAGCTCCGTCTCCGTGTGGACGGGGCCAAAATGTTGGGAACTATGATGTACTGCAACATTACATATATAGTTTAGGGTGAATGTTTTTGGTCTATAGATTACTGTTAGACATATGTTAAATACCAACATTTTTTTTTTTTTTTTTTTCGTGTATAGTGTGGAGTGAAATATCTGTGACATTAAGCCCCCAAAACAAAATATAAGTTAAATAAAGTCACTACATGCTTTGATGTTTGCTTTTTGACAGAGGCTATACTGTTTGTCATAAATATGTCCGTTTTTCAAGTGAAAAAGCTTCATAATTGTTGTCATGAAAAAAAAAATGTGTGTGTGTGTTCAAAATAATATAAAATACATTGTTCGTTTTAACCAGAAGGAGATGGAATTTTGGGTCCTACTTTTGACTGATTTTATACATTGATTAAATCCCAGACCACAAAATCTATGAAGGCAGGTATTGACTTTACAGAGTGAAGACACAGTGATTTAATGTATACATTTGTTGATGTGCAAGTAATGTTCGATATGTTAATCTAAGCCTCGCTGTGCCTAAAATCCATTATGAGACCCATGCTCTGCTTGGCTTGAGAAAACAATCAGAGACACAAGAAGAAGAAGAAACTTTTCTGTGAGTCCAGCAATGATGAGTTAGTTTGCATGGATATTAGGTAGGTTTCAGTCCAGAGATTGAGTTATGAAGATATTAAAACATGTCTTGTCTTGAAACGTGCCCGACACCCCACTGTGATGCCAATGGAGATGTAAATGCTAACCCTGTTTGGTTACATCCCAGACATTCTATTGCCAATAAACAACCTATGCCAGAAATAAAATAATTGCTTGGCCGAAGTGTCTGTGATTGGCTGCAAGAGCAGGTTTTGGCTCATATGAGGTTAGTATGCAATATTGCATGCTTTCCTTATGACATCCTGTTTGACAAGTGAATTTAATTTATTTTAAAGCTTTTTTAAATGGATTTTTTTAGATGTTTGCTGTTCAGTTGTCATTTATATTTGGTTAGCTGCTCAATAAATAACTAATACATAATGAGTGCTTTTTTGTCACTTTTACTGTTTTTCATACCGAGGGGACCTTTAAACTAAAAACGTAAGGTTTCAAAGTGCATGTTTTTGAAAGCAGTACTGTTACCATCTCAGTAAAATGTGAATTTGTGAAAACGGTGACGTCTTTCACTTGCGTGTTACATGTTTGTGTAGTTTTTATTTACAAAGTGACATCGGCACACTGTAAATAAATAAATAATAATAAAATAAAAAAATCTGTCATTTTTTTTCAAAATAATTTTGGCAGCTGTGGTTGCCACAATAATAATGTTTCTGTATTTAAAAAAATACAGAAAAACTGTAAAAACATTTACAAAATGTTTTGATTTTACAGTATAAAACTGTAATTTCCAAAAAAGAAAATTTGAGGGCAAACTAGTCAATTCAACAATGCACACTGCTACTAAAATATTGTATCTTTTAACATAAACTGACAACCACCATAATAATGCAGGATGTAAAAGAGACGGTAGTATAAAGAATAAGTTAATCACAAGTAGCTTTTCCACAAGCTGAAGTATAAACTAATATAGACAAACACTAAACACCATCATGGTAACTCACATGACACTTAAATATTGCAATAAACATTCATTAAAGAACAGAAGTAGTAACATAAAACCCACATGTGCATAAAAGATTACAAACATGACAAAACATGATTATTTAAAATACTTTCGAATATGGAGTGTAATGCAGGGAATTCTGGGAATATCAGTTTAACGTTTATTTTTCTTTTTTTTTCTTTTTTTACTGTAAATTATACATTAATTTGTTGTTTTTTTACTTCATTTTTTTTTTACAATTAACGACATTTTACTGTAAAATTGCATGAAATGACTGTTACAGTTTTTCCCTGTATATAGTACGAGAACTTACTGTTAACCTATTAACTTTTTTTTTGTAGCGTTTTTACAATATTTGACAGTTGAAATTACAATCGTTTTTTTATTATAGTATTTGAAGTCGTACTTTAGGATTCATATGAACAGGGAATGTTTTGACGAGATTAATTTTGTTGTTTTTGTTGCTTTTATAACCTTTTTGGATCTTGCAAGTTTTGATTAACTGTATTATCAATGGCTTGACAGAAACCGCCCAGGTTTCATAAAAAATATCTTAAATTGTATTTCAAAGACAAACTACAGTCTTATGGCTTTGGAACGACATGAGGGAAAGAAATGACATAATGAAATAATGATGTTTAATTTCAGGGTGAAGTACTAAGTTCAGTGCATAAACTTTCCCCCCCACAGTATTTGTGCGTCAGACATGGATCATACCTTAAGAAATTGGAATTGTTGTGGTGTAGTGCGCTAATGAATTATATTGAAGGACCCCAGCCATATTAAGACTAGAATATCTTACAGACAGAATTAGGCTAATGGGAAACCACCTAGCAACTATCCAGAACACACTAGCAACTGCATAAAAATATCATAGCACTAGGCCGGAAATATTTTGCATGTACAAGCACTGCTCACATTTTTTTCTCCTGAAGAAAGGTCAAAATCTCATTTTATTCTTGGTATAATGATTCCCGAACTCCTTGTATAAAGATTTTACTAAGTGTATGTCGAGCTGGTGATAAACTCTAGCGACGTTCTCGCCTATTTAATATGCTGTTATTTAATTTAAGCTAGTAAATGAGCAACCTTTGTTCAGGCATGAGGGAAATTGCGAACAAACAGAGAGGTATGTTGAACAATTTCTCTTTGCTTTTGATCTTCCCTTCTGGGAAAGAAAATGCTGTTGCAGGAAAATCACAGAGAACTTTCAACGTGATGAGGCAACTTAATCTTTGTCTGTTCCTCCAGCTGCATTGCACTTGCAAACGTGTGTAAATGTAAGCACATCCATGTCCTCGTCTGCACCTGTCCATGGGTTACCTGGGTTCTCCATAACTACCGTTAAGAAATATTATCTCCATAGTTGGTCCAATAACTTCCAAATGACTTTTAAGCAAATCCCTATGCCAGCCGCCCACCATCGGTTCTTTAATGAATTATTTTCCTCGTCTGTGTGCAGGGCCAGTCCCTCAAGTCTATTGATAGCTGATGGCAACAGAGATTTTCATTAAACCCTTATTAGCATTGACCCTAAAATACACGTTGGGCGACTCTTCTTGGGGACTGTTCTGCTGACTCCAGGGATAGCTGAAGGCTTTTGGCACTTTCAGTCCAATTTACTGATGTCTAACGAGGCTATTGAGCAATGCTGGCAGGGTTTAAAGAATTTGTTTTCTGAAGCACTGAAGGTTATGTCAGATGTAGAACAGTGGAGCCTCTTGTTGATAGTAGATGCAAATTGATGCCTTAATGCTTTCAGTGTAGAGCTTTTACAGTATTTGTTGTTGCTTCTGATATTTATTTCATTCTTTTATGGCATTTTGATTATTTACAGCTGTTAACAATGTTGAATAAAGTTAACAGCTGTGCTAAAAACAAGGAAGTGGGATTTGTGTGTCTATCAGTGTTCTTAAATTATATAAAAATGTATTCAATCCATATTATATATTTTGGCAATTTAAATAAAGATGAAATAAAATATAAATATTGGATTAAAAAATGACAACTTAACGTAAACAAAAATGTTGACATTGCATTGAGAATGTATTTATATAGCACTGTTCACAATACACATTATTCAAAGCAGCTTTACAGAAAACCATGATGTTGATGTTTATAATATCTGAATAACCTTATGCCTTGTCACATTTTACAGATTATATACATTTGCAATTAATATACAATGTATGACAGTTTACAATTAATCAAGCAGTTTAGAGATTCTAAACTGTAAATATCTTTCTACGTTAGCACAGTATACTGTATGCATACAGATAAAGTTGGACACATATATCCATATATATATAAAGAGCTGGGCAATAATAGTTACATTTTGTGACAAAATAAAATCCGTTAAGATTTGCTATATTGTGTATATCTCGTCATGTGATTGCACTGTATGTATGCAGATAAAGTTGGATGTGCATCCATCTTTATAAATGCAATATCTGCAATATATATCAATATCTGCAATATATATAAATATATTTTTCTCATTCCAGATATGTTGATGATGTCATATCCAGAATTGGACGAATGTTTCCAGATATGTCAATCGAACTTTTCCGGCCAAACGGGACATCGGCAGTTCTCTTGGTGAGATGCTTTGTGCAACACATGCCAATTCAAGAGGTTTTTTTGTTTATTTTGTGATTGTTTGTATTTGTACAGTGTGAAATGATTTTATATTTGAAACCTACATACATTTATGGGAGCACAATTTGACTGGCTTGTGATTAACTCCGTAAAGACAGAATAAACAAATATAGACAAATTTTGTAGAAAAGTAAGCTTCCATAAAATGCTAAATGTTTCCATTTCCAGCAGCATTAATAAAGCAGAACAAAAAGAAAGTGCCACCATGTAGAAGTTTTTTCCTGAATAATGGTGTATAAGAGTTAATGGTGAAGGAGAGCTGGATGCCCTTGTATCTCTCTGCTGACTGCTCTGTCAGTCTCCTTGTGAGTTGTCCCTGAGAACATCCCAGAGGGGCCGGGATTGTTGACTTTTTGAGGAGTTCACGCCACACTTTCAAAGTTTTGGAGGGTGCATGCATCCATGATAATGGAAGTAAAGACAGACAGAAGAGATTTATTACAGATGAGCTCTCTCTGAATGATTACCAGCAATTCTTTTAGCTCCATTAAGATTAAATTATTGTGATCTGAGCCTTTCCTCACCAAAATCAATTTGATATTTTGAGTTTATTGTTTGTTTATGCTAGTTATTAGTTACATGTTATGTTAAGGTAATGTTGATTCTCTAATGTTGACTGAGGCGGTGTTATGGGGTTAACTGTAATTTACAAATATTTATTTTCTTTTTTTTTTTCTTTTTTTTCATGTCTTCCCAATTCATTTATATGGTGGTTAAGACCCATTCTGGATGTTTGCTTGTTAGATCCCTAAAAGGCGAGATGTTGCACACCACTTTTAGCAAGGCACTTAACCCTGATGATCTGTTGAGATTGACTGACTTGGGTTCCCAGAGACCCTAAGGCTGTATGTGTTAAAATGTAGTATTGAAATTTAAATATAATTCTGTATACCAGAGAAAGTTAATATGTGAAAGTGTATTGGCAAGCAGATGTAAGATTTCTCATGGAGGACGTAGGCATGCCAAGTGTCATGCTCATTCAAACTGAAGCCAAATTAATTTTGTAGGCAATAAAGATAATAATAAAAAATCTGATATTAAAATATTTAAAAACTATTTTTATAAAAGTATCAATAAATATAAAAGTATTAAAAATAATAAATTATAAATAAGTTAAGTATTATGTTAGTTTAGGTTAAACGTGCAATCCAATAGCCAAAAAATAATGTAGTCATTCCTATAAAATCATGAAATGAATTAGAATAAAATTGGTTGCATTTTTTTTTTATGTAAATATCATTTTAGAAGGCAGAAAATATTAACATGGAAAATGCACCGTAGTAATCATGCACTTAGCCACACAGATCATTTAGATTTGCGGGTCATCATCAATGTGTCGTTTACAAGTATTTCCTTCTCCTTTAGTCACGTCTCATTTCAACTAGGGCACCATGTGAGCCAGGCTTGACTTGGTGCTTTTTCTGTGATTAAACAAGTTAGGTGTATGAAACCCCCCAGGGCTGGACTGGGGGAAAAAAAGGGCCCTGACATTTTTTCTCGGACCGGCCCACCACAATCGGTCGGACACAACCAAACCAGTACATTATCCTTGCAGTCCCTGTAGATAAGCATATCTACTGTTCCATTAAAAAAAAAACCTACAAAGCTGAGAATAAGTGCCATGGACCAGTGTACCAGTGCAAGTGGACCAGTGTACTCACTCTCTCTTGACTGACCCCCTGGTGATCAAAGATGTCCTCCTCCACTGCTAACTCAACCTGCCTTGACTGTACATAAGGACAGAGAGAGATGATTACAATTATCTGGAAGAGTTATTAAAAGTACACTTAGTAAGGATCCATTTTGGTTATATAGTCCTGTATTCTTGCAGAGCAGGATTTCTAGATGGACAGTGTGCTCCATGTTATAAAAGCTAGTTAACCCTTTAGAACCCAATAGAATATGGATGTAGAATACTGCTAATTCTAAAGATTTTTTTTTTTTTCATTGAACCAGACAGCAAAAAAACTAGTTTACAATTGCAAGTATAGGCTACTTTGTTTTAAAGAGCACAAAACCTTGTTTAATATGACACCAATTGACATTTACCTCTCATTGTTGAGATACTTCCCATAAAAAAAGAAAAACACACTATACTACCAAATTACTCACAAAAAATGGGCAACATGTAGCTCGCTGTGGGCGCCTTTACACAGCCATTTTTAGTAATAATTAAAATATTCAAATAGCATCTTTTAAGTTTCTAGGGAATGGCTGTAAGGCCGTTATGGGTTTTAAAGGGTTAACATTAGAATAGTCAGCCAAAGTTGCAATTGTATAAGTTAACTTTAGCATTAGTGGTTAGTGCAGTAGGTGACAATATGACAGATTTTTTAATAGCGATAACGATTGTTGTTTTATTATAATATTTATTAATTTAGGTATCGTTAAATCATCATCTTCATCGTTGCCCAACCAGGCCCACACACACTGATTAAACTGGCCAATTAAAAAAACAAAACAAAAAATTATATTATATCGACCGGCCCCCATGTGCGTCAGATTACCAGTCCAGCCCTGGACACCCTTGATTGCAACATAAGTTGCCACAATCGGTCATCTGATTATTTTTGTCAATGGATATTTTTCTTGTCACCTCCTAATGTTTTTCCATTCTACCTAGATGATGTTTTGTAGTCTTTTTGGATTGAATTATCACATTCTGAGATGATGTCAGTTGTCAGTTGGGTCATTCACACCACACACCATCCCCCTTACATATGAGACTCCCTCTGACACTTCTCTGCTGCTGTCATGCCTTTTGGCAACGCTGACTGAGAGGAAAGAGAGACTGAGGGATCTTGGCAGTGGTGCCAAGAAGACTACAAATGCCCCTTCCTCAGCAGTGGGAGTTCAGTGGTTCACACCCACAGGGCATACACTTCCAGATGGCCCAGTTGGCATGCCGGAGTGATCTGTCACTGTGGGGGCTAAATCACTGCCAGACCCTTCTTCTGACATGCTTTTCTACGGTGTTCAACAAAGAGTTCAGCGAAAATAAAATTGAAATCCCCATTGTGACAGTCTGTGCATATGTAAATAAAAATTATGATTTCTGAGTTAGCGAGGATTTGCATTTTTTATTTTTCTAACAGGAAGTTGGCATGTCGGTCATTTAATTCCTTTTTGTCTCTTTAAAAGTCAGCTATTTTTATTCATATTTAATTGCATTGAACTTCAGATAAAAATCTTTATATTATAATATTTTAATATTTTATTATTATTATATATTTTTTTTTACTTATTTTACTTTCCTTTGCATTGAATATCAGATCCAAGTCTTTAAGAAATTATTTGTAATATTTAATTTTATTTAAACATATTTAGATTTTCTTTGCCTTGAACATAAGATCGAAGTCTTTTTTTATTAGTTTTATTTTATTTTTGAGTATATATATATATGTATATGTATATATATATATATATATATATATATATATATATATATATATATATATATATATATATATATACACAATTTATTTATTTATTTATTTATTTTTATTATTCTTTGCATTACATCACATCCAAGCCTTTTATTTTTTTTATCGTTAGGATTTCAACCCACTAGTTGAGATCCACTAAATCTATTTTTATGTACATTTTGAAATCTCTTAAATCGGAAAAAAGTATATATGATGTTATAGTCATTTTGAAATGCCTGAGCACAGTCTGTTGTCAAAGTAATTCTGTTTAATTTCCTCCCTGAACTGTCTTACACGACTGCGTTCCCAAACAGCAGCATCCACCTCTGAAAGCAATGACAGCATTTATTGCATTTTGTTTGCTCGCTCTAAGGCGCAAGTAATTTATCATATATGAATATTATTATATTCAGTGTCTTCTCTTTTACTTAGTGATATTAGTGCCAGTTTATCAGGAAGTGACCATTTTGTTCTCTTCGATCGGTTGGATGGAAATGGTGCATGCTTATTCGTAAATGTTTTATGCGATATTCCAATTTTGAGTATACGTTTAATTTGCAAATTTGGGTGGAAGCCCAGCTTATATTAGAGGTGAAAATATTGTTGGTTTGTTTTCCTGTCCCTTTCCTGTACCAGTGAATGAAAGGGAGGGTTTAAAAAAATCACAGTGTGGTACACATCTGCCATTGATAACAAGAGGCAATAAAGCTTTCTCTGCAGCAGTGCTGCATCTCTCTAAAATCAGTTTGTAAACAGGAACGGCTGTGCAGAGTGAGACTGAATTAATTGGGGCACGGGACAGCTCTCTATGGGCAGATTCTGCCTAACAGCCTTGCCCGACCATAATTAGGGGATGTTAATTAACATGGAAAATGCACCTTTCTTAGGCCCTCTGCTTTCCTTAGCCCTGTAATTCCATTAGCTTAACCTCGTACCCGCTTATTAACTGTATGACCGTTATTAACTATATGCAGAAGCATGGCGAACAATATTCCTTTTTTTCCGAGCAGTGGAGAGAGGTGCATTTTAGATCCTAAAACCGACTTTTAAATGTGCTGCCACAAACTGGCGCTAGTCACTCCTGCAGCGGTCTGGATTAAAGTGAGTTATGAACGTGAAAAATCCCACAGGGTTCTGCCTGAGTTACAGATGTAGAGTGAGTATGGAAATTAACGCGTGTATAGGCAGTTTCACAGAAATGCTTTTAACTGGCTTCAGTAGAATATATAGTGTTTTTTAAGCCTGTGAACTGATGGTTGTTTTTTGTTTGTTTTTTAAGCTGTAAATTCCAGAAAGATCTCATGTCACACACATTTCCACTTCTGTATCACTGTTTGTGTTTACCTCTCTTCTAAACATTTTATTTCTTGTCTCTCTGGAATCTTGGTTCTGATTGGTCAGTCGCAGCATTTTGCATTTTTTATTTTTTTTTTTTTATTTTTTTAATAACATTTTTTAGGCCTGCAAAATTCATCTAATTTCTAATCGGGATTACAATTATGGATGTCACAGTTGCGTAATCGTTCAAAGTGGAAATTAATCATTTAAAGTCCACTTATGTTATTCTGCACACTTAAGAGGTGTGTTTTGTATTTACATGCTATCTTAAAGGTTCTTCCATTGTTTTAGTATTACATTATAATATCATTCTTGTTTTTATATAATTTAAAAAAGAAACTAATCCGATGTATATTTGACATTTGAGGCTTAATACTATAGAAAATCACAAAATAAAATTCAGTTATTGTTTTCAGCTTGTTTATTTCATATAAAAATATGGCATGCAGTTGTATCAAACAATGGTATAAACATCATTCAATGAAAATTGTGATAATCATAATTAAGAATCGCAATTACAATTAAAGTAATAACCGACAATCATAATTTTTGTCATAATGGTGCAGCCCTACTATTTTTGACCGCTAAACTGCATAATTGATGAATATACAGTACCATTAAAAGGTTTGGGGTCAGTAAGATTGTTTTTTGGAAAGAAGTGAATAGTTGTAGTTTAGTAGGTTATATTAAATAGATAGATGACAGTATAGACATTTGTAATATTGGAAAATAATGTTAAATATTATATTTTTTAACTTTCTATTAGTCAAAGAATCCTGAAAAAATATTAGTTTCCACAAAAATATAAACACCGTTTTTAACATTGATAATAATGAGAAATATTTATTGAGCAGCAAATCAGCATATTAGAATGATTTCTGAAGGATCCTGTGCCACTGAAGTATGGAGTAATGATGCTGAAAATTCATAATAATATGAATAATAAAATAATAAATAAAATAAATAATATATTTTGCAATATTACGGTTTTTACTATTTTGATCAAATAAATGCAACTTTGGTGAGCATAATAGACTATTAAAAACATTTAAAAGTCTTAAGAACCAAACTTTTAAATTGTAGTGTAATAAAATTGTATAGAATCAGTATTTTCATTTATTTTATAAACCGTCTAGGTCAGGGTGATACAGGAGCTGTTGTTTGTTGAGCCAGCCATAGCTCAGTGTGTCATAATGCATGCGCTAGCTGCTAGTCCATGTGACGCTCTGGCTACTTCCCTTCTTGTTCCATACTTACTCTTTTGTGCTGATGAGGACAGAAGTGGCCTGAGGTGGAGAGGTCAGAATGGTGGAAGAGGCGATTGGAAAACACCCCTCTTTGCACTCAGGGGCATTATGGTGTGTCAGCTTGTTCCTCGCGTTGCTTGATGGTACAGTAAGCTGCGCTGAAAGCTAATGAGGTGGACACTCTCCGAGACCTCAGCAGTAACATTCAGATTTCTAGGATTGTCAAAATAGTGCAATTTGTGCACCTCAAAATCTGTCAAACTGACATTTTTCGCTAAAAACAGCTCCTCCCGGTGCTATTTGGAGTGCAGCGACAACGCTGTTAAGTATAAAAAGAGATACCACCTTTACACCTGCCATTAACATGGGCTTTCAGAGATCCGATCACAAGTGTATCGCATATGATAACATTAATTCTGACCACATTTATCTATATCAAAAAGTAATTATCGGAGTTGTTAACTTTCCATCATGCTCTATTTGTGATGCAGCTTCTTTTTTCCTTCTTATTCATCTCTCGCAATGTGAAAAAGGCAACATGCGATTCTCTTTTGGGATCTGGTCATCCGTTTTAATGAACAATATCCCATGAGTTTTCCACTGGACTACACTTGGAATCTCTCATTCAACTCCCCGAAACCTGCCTCACGTCTCTGTCCTGGTTCATATTGGCAGGAGCACTACAAATATAGCTGTTTTTGCTGCTTTTCTTCACTTCTGATCGCTTATAAAAATATATCTTTAAAAATACTCTATAAATACACATACACACATTTTTTATATATGCACTTTTTTTAATTGTCATTTACAACTTAATTAAATGACAGAAACATTTTAGTAAGCACTTTCAAATAATATTAGCATTTCCAAATAATATTTTATTTCATTTTAGTTTTTATTATTAATCTGTCACCTTAAAATTTTTCTCACATTTTATTTTATTCAGGAAATATTTATAATTAGCAAAAATTTATTCTAGAACTCCTTTATGTTTGTTTGTATGTTTATGTAAATTGGGTTTTTTGGGGGGGGGGCATTCTCATCATTCTCATTTTATTTTGTCAGTAATTTTTATTTTTTTGGTTTAATATGCATGTATGTATATGTGTGTTTGTATGTATGTATGTATGTATGTGTATATATATATATATATATATATATATATATATATATATATATATATATATATATATATATATATATATATATATATATATATTTATACATACATTAGGGATGCACCGAATCCAGGATTCGGCCGAATACTGGGCTTTTTGAGTGAGTGAGTGAGTGAGTGAAGTGACATTCAGCCAAGTATGGTGACCCATACTCCGAATTTGTGCTCTGCATTTAACCCATCCGAAATGCACACACACAGAGCAGTGAACACACACACACACACTGTGAGCACACACCCAGAGCAGTGGGCAGCCATTTATGCTGCGGCGCCCGGGGAGCAGTTGGGGGTTCGATGCCTTGCTCAAGGGCACCTAAGTCGTGGTATTGAAGGTGGAGAGAGAACTGTACATGCACTCCCCCCACCCACAATTCCGTCCGGCCCGAGACTAGAACCCACAACCCTTCGATTGGGAGTCCAACCCTCTAACCATTAGGCCACGACTTCCCCCAGCATGATGATGGGGTTCAGGTTCGGCCGAACCTTAGGGTTTTTTTTCACCGAACCGAACTCGCTTGCGCTACACTGGTCGACGTCACGCGGCCGTTGATTGCGTGAAGGTGTTTATATTAGGAGGAGCACAGCCCGACAGTTCGCTCTAAACTAAACTGTTCAGGAATCTTAAGCAACTGGGACGATTTATAACGTAGCAATACAGACCCACCCAGTCACATCGGGTGTTGACGTGGAGATAAGCGTTTTTTTTTTTTTTTTTCGGTGAGCCTTTGATTCCTCTTAGAGAGGATCCTCTTCAGTGGTGGAAGACAAACCAACAGCGATTTCCACTGCTGGCAAAAATGGCAAAAATCTACCTCTGTGCCCAGTGAAAGACTTTTCAGTACTGCTGGGGACATTCCTTCCCACCCTCGCAACCGGCTGTCACCTGTTAATGCAGAGCGTCATGTTTTTTTTTTTTTTTTTATGAAACTCTCATTTCATGTGAAAGATTAGAGGTTTTACGTTAATTGAATTATGATGCAGGAGATGTGTGTGATCTTCCGTAATATTTTTCGTAATATTTGGACACTGTTCTAATCGTAGCCTATCCTACTGTTATAAACGAAAACTAAATAGCCTACTATCCATGTTTATTGAGTTAATGTTCAATTACATTCATTTCAGTTAAGTCACCAAACATATTTTGATTTTTAAAAAGAAAAGAAAAACACTTTTTTTTGCAAGTTTGCATTGCTGCACTTTTATTGAAAGGTTTTGTTGTTTATTTGGGTAAGCATAAGCTTGGTAATTGTCAAAAAAGTTTTTCTCAATTGTCATCCTGGCATAATGTTGCCTATTCTTTTTTTCTTTTCTTCATTGATGTAAAAGGGTTCTTATTTACCCCAGGTCTGCCAATTTGAATGCAGTCGTGTTTTAGAAATGAGCTGAAAAGCATACAGTAGGACAGTACGGCTGAACATGAAACTTATTTTCGTCTCAAGCTACTTGAATGAGGAAGCGTTTTTCTCAAAGGAAAGATCATGGGGAGCAGGACGCTTGGCCATGTTCTCGCCTGGCTTCTTTCCTTCCTTGTTCGCAGCTAATTTGAAATCTCACTTGTTGCTTAGAAACAGTTTCTTTTTTGTCCAATCTCACAGTTTTTGCCACTTTCCCCTCCCTCTCCGCGGCCCACTCTCACTCCAAATAAAAAATACCATCTGCCGCCATTGCGATCCAGTCGGTCGGAGATGCACTCAAGATCAGCTAATGAACCTTTCCAGGATGCCCTGACGTGTACCACACTCAAAGTCAACATCTTTTCGTTCTAGTATTTATGTTGCCCTGGCCCTAGGCCAGAAATGTACTTTTCCAATAGCTTATAGCTGAAAATCGTGTCTAGAAATAGCTATTGATGCTAATAACTGGCTTCACAACTTGAATTACAGCGAGGGTTTTCGGCATTTTTTGTTTTCTTTATTTCATGAGAAATTGCTTGAGCCAAACTGGCAAGTTACTATTTGCAAATTCTCTTGTGCTGAAGAGTTCAGATTTGATGAGTGCAAGTCACGGCTTTTTAAGGTTGATTTCTTTTTAATATGTCTTGCGTCAGTGATTCACACGTCAGTGGTGTGTTTTAGGAAGCTGGGATATATTAACCCCACTGAAGAAGTGCGGTTTCGTCAAAGGCCTTTGATCAAATCCTGTAATCCTGCTTTGAAGGATCATGGTTTTTTGTTTTGCGAGCGATGGACATCAGCTTTGCTTCTCCTTGCAAAACAAAATAGTTTTATCATAAATTACAATTTTAAGTTGGGTGCAAGAATACAGATATAAAATCCAGTAATTAAGTCAAGTCTGCTTTATTTCTGACATAATCTGATTCACAGAAAATCTATAGAATTACATATTAATAATAAGCAGTGAATGCCATTTGTTTGACAAGCAGGTAATATGAAAAGAATAGCTGTATGTTGTTTTTGAATGTGTGGTGTCCTTTTTCCACAGCCTCTATAATTATGTTCCTTTTAGAAATCATTTTTGTGGTGAAACAAGACAAAAAGAAAAAGATACTTAGCATGTGGGGGGAAAAAATGAGTGTGAAGTTCTGTTCCTCCACCGGCTGGTGATCAGAGGTTTTATTGCTGCAGAACTCAGCAGGGCTCTCATGAAAGGAGAAGAAAGACCAGAAGACAAATTCACTCTATTGGAATCTAAAAACCTATTTTATAAACATGTACAGAATCTTTTTTTGTCACATATTTTTTTTGTTTTATTTGAGTTTGCATTTAGTTTTTAGCGGGGTTTTTTTTTTTTTTTTTTTTTTTTTTTTTTTTTTTTTTGTTAGTTTTTCACCTCTGTTGGACCTCATGTTCTCTGATTTTTTTTTTTCTTTCTGAAAAATTTATATTTAGCTACAAATTACGCTAGAATTTACATTTTATTTTAGTCACTCCAAAAGAATCATAATGATTCCAAATGCTTTTTTTTTGGATATTATTTATTTTGCTGTTTTAGATTTAAGATTTTTTTTTAAGTTAAATCTTTATTTTATAAAAAAAAAAAAAATATATATATATATATATATATATATATATATATATATATATATATATATATATATATATATATATATATATATATATATATATATATATATATATGCTTCTTTTTTTTTTTTTTTTTTTTTGCTAGCCTTCTTGCCTAAATGCACGTTTATAAGGCAGCTGTTATAGGTGGACAAAAATAACTGCTTTCATCTTTGGGCATCCAAGTTGCCTTTCTGGCAAGAAAAATAATATTTCAATTTGCATTTGGGAGAACTATGACTTTAAAGGCTGTCAGGGGTAATGGATTCAGGCTGTGAGTGCTGGTGTCGGCTCCCAGCGCAAGTGGCTCCGGGCAGAGGCCAGGCGTTCAGCTTCTCTGACAGACATGAATTTAATAAGCAAACCTAAAAGTGAGAAAAACATGTGTTGTGAGGGCTCACAGAGTATGAACGCGTCCGAATGGGTATTTCTGCTGGATCCTGACATGATTGATCATGTCTGCAGAGTTTCTTTTTTCCCCAATGTTGAGTTTTGAAGGTTTTGTGTGTATTTGTGTGTGTGAACTTGTCAGTGTATCATATGCTAGATATCTGTACACTGTAAACTCGGTGGTCTTATAGGGATATTTAAAAAAAAAATATATATATATATATATATATATATATATATATATATATATATATTTCACTTGCTCATGTTGTTCCAAACCGTTATGACCATAACATCATAATATAATGTTGACTTGCCACTGTGCGTTTTAACAGTGTTGTTATCGTATCTAAAACTATTAAAAATCTTTTTTATTAGTTGAAATAAAGTTGATATAATATAAAGTATTAATATTTGATGAATAACTTAAAACACTTGGCATCTAACTGAAATAAGACTTGAACGATGGTACATTCAGTTCTTCCAAACTAAAATGCCTTTATATAATAGCTGTCCCCTCCATATTGCATTATTGCTTTGGCCTTTATAAAAACTTGAGCTCAGGGGAACCTGAAAACTCCCCTCTGAATCTCAAATGAACTGATATTTCATTTTTTCTGATTCTTAGTTTCTTTTTATGTCTAACTTTGTCACTCGGGTGTTATTTTAGCTGACCTTTATCACACTGGTCGTCGTTGTCCGTCTTTTTTCAGACCACCTGAGCGTGTTCCCCTTCACAGTCAGTGGTGGGGTCAAATCTAGCGGCTTCTGAAAACCTCAGAGGGACCACAAAAAGAACCGTCACCAACCTGCCAGCATTCAGACCTGGCCCAAGCTTACTCAGCATCCCTTACATAAATGATTCAGCAAGTGGAGCTCAGGCGAAACTGCTGTTTTGTTCGCGGGACGGTGTTGATGTTTGAACGGCTTTGGCAAATATCGAGGGGTTGTTTTAGAGATCCTCACCCCTCTTCCTGTCCATGTTATACTCTATCTGTCGTGTGTGTGTAGCGTGAAACCTAAGTGAATGTGAGGATTTAAGAATATTGTAGTGGGATTTCCTCCTTTGCCTCAGATTAGACCCATCTTAAGCCAAAAGACTCTAAAGGAAACCCCTCCTGACAGCAGATGGTTTCAGACTGAAGTGTGAACTTTCTTTGGATGAAGGAAAAAACTTATTCCCGGAAAAGATGAGTTTTGCACTGTATGTTTTAGTAATTGAGAAAAATTGGTCGAACCAACTGTTTTTGATTCACAATTCAACTGTAAAATAAAGATGTTATGGGCAATTTTGTGTCCCAAACGTACTAAATTTCTATTAAAACAAACAAACTGTTTACATTTTGTTTTTAAAGGTCATAATAAAACTTTTTACCATGCCTTATCATTTATTTGTGCAGATTTTGTGTATTTTATGCATGTATTTATGCATATTTTATGCATATTTTCAGTCTTACAATATTTTGATCAAAAAAATGTAACTGTAATTACATTTAACACAACAAAATGAAATAACTTAAGAAAAATGGTTAAATAGTCTATTTAATAGACAGAGCCGTAGATCACATATTGCGTTCATTATCCCAGATGAATTGCGACTAATGAGCGAGATATTGCGTAGCTTGTCAGTGATTTACGGCACTATTAAATGCCGCTCCATTTGAAAGCAGGTGATGGTGATTTAGCGCTATATTGCCCAGCCCTATTCTAAACCATTTTTCTTAAGTGATTCATTTTGTTGTGTTATGTCTGATAATATTCTGTGGTGGAAATTACATTTTAAATAAAATTGCCACCTAATTTTTCTTGCTATGGAAAATGTATAGCTAGATTGTATGTAACCTATTTACAGCTTATTATGAACAGCTTATTTATTACAGCTTATGAATTCAAAAGTACAAATATTTGTATTTATTGAAAAAAAGATGAAAAAAACAATTACATTTTTATGATCAAAATATTGTAAGACTGAAAATATGCATAAAACATGCATAAATATATTCATAAAATACACAATCTGCACAAATAAATGATAATCATGGTAAAAAGTTTTATGACCTTTAAAAACAAAATGTAAACAGTTTGTTTGTTTTAATAGAAATGTACAGTACATTTGGGACACAAAATTGCCCATAACATCTTTATTTTACAGTTGAATTAAATTTTTTTTTACATTTGCATTTAAAAGCAGGTGATTGTGATTTAGCGGTAATCAGGGAGCCAGATTTTCTGACTAGATGCACATGATCATATCGTTAGATATATCGGCCAGCACTAGTTTAGAAGAAAGTCACACAAATGTTCTTTTTATAGGAAGG
This sequence comes from Carassius auratus, assembly GCF_003368295.1. NCBI lineage: Eukaryota > Metazoa > Chordata > Actinopteri > Cypriniformes > Cyprinidae > Carassius > Carassius auratus. Next base: position 374,844 of record NW_020523902.1, on the reverse strand, counting down.
CTTTTTTTCCCCTTTTTTTGTGAGCGCAAGTGGGCAAAAAGTGGCCATAGTTGAAGAAATGCTCAAATATCATCCACTCAACCTATCTTCTGTTGTCTTTTTTCTTTCCAGGTCACCCTGGGGAAGGTTTTGAAAGCCATTGTGGTCATGAGGAGCCTTTTTATTGACCGCACGATTGTCAGAGGTTATCATGAGAATGTATACTCGGAGGACGGAAAGGTAAAACATTTCATTTCTTTACATGATCAAGTCTAGTTTAAAACTCATGTTTTGGCCATTTTCAAGTTGAACATTAAAAATTAGCTTGAGTACTTCTGGCTTAGGTAAGGATGTGAAATCCCTATTGATAAATTTTAGCGATTGATAAAAGTCTCAGCACAGCTATTCAATAATTCACATGATGTGTTTGGCTCTCTCTTGAACATGAAAAGCATGTTCGTATGCGATAGCCTCTATCCTCACGTCCCCCGTGTCAGGTTGAGCAGCATCCTCTCATTCGTTCTGAAGCGATCTGTACGGCTCTGTGAAAGCTGCACTGTTTGAACACTCTTTGGTGACACTAATATGAGGTGGCCATCAAAGCTGCGGAGATGCTTGATCACAGTTAATTATGGCAGCGATTGTGAATCTTCTGAACCGCTTGCCAGGCTGGTGCTTTGTGCTGTGTGCCGCTGGGCCTCTGCATCCAAACGTGTGTGGTGAGCAACTGCATATTAACCTCCGCAGCTTAATGAAAAAGCTCAAACTGACAGACACAGCAATGCGCACACCAGGAAATCAGTACCACTCCCATTATGGTGGTAAAAACGGATTCGTTAATTGCTGAATGAAGATGAGCGATATGTTTGAAATGAAGTACTTGCATGCTGATAACTGTATGCTTTCCAGTTTACACTGTATTCTGTTTAAAAATTAAAAGTTTTTCCCTAACATTTCAAACAGAAGAGTATAGTGTGCCAAACTGTTGTCCCTAAGTGTTTTATTTGATCATTTGTAGCAGTTGAAAATAAAAATGTATGATAAAAATTATAAATATAAATTTTCTGATAAAGTTTTGTCAGTAATGACTAAGTAGATATTTTATAATAATGATACATATTACTGATATAGATAGTTTTGTGTTTAAATATATGCTCATCTTTAAGTAAGAAACTCAACCTTTCAAAAAACAATTGATAGTAATTGATTAATAAAGAAATTGTGGTTCAATAAATATTATCTACGGGCACCTTTGGGTAAATATTTATTGGAAACCTTATATTGAAAAAAAAATTTGTTTATGAAGGGCATATTAAAACTTTTGACCTTGCATTTAGGATTTATTTTTGCAACAGTTTTCTTGAAATATGTATATTCATCTTTAAAGTATTATTGCATTTTTGGTGTTTTAACCATCTAAATAAATTACATAATCATAAATCAATCTTTAATATTTATTGTGAAAAATTCTAGATTTTTTAAAATTGTACCCAAAGTTATGAATGTTTAATTAAGTAATGAGTCAAAGAGATTATAGCTCATATTACTTTTTTTTTTTCAAGATATATTATCACTTTTACTATCAATAAGTAAAATATTACATCCAATTTGTGGCTAAAAATGTATATTCAGTGGTGTAATGTATGGAATGTAATTAGACTCAAAATTATCAATAGATATACGCAAAAATATCAATGTACTACAACAATTTTATGCATGTATCTTACGAACCACAAACAAATGCCTTTCAATTTGATTCAGGATTAAATGAATGTGCAGCGATTTGTACATCTACAGACATGTTTGCAAATAAAAATGTTCTGTTCTGCATTAATGTATCATAAATTGCTTATGCAAAAAGGAATCCATGCATATGTGGATCAGGTGACATGCGTGCATTAATTGAAGTCTAGTTGGAGTCGATCTTGTTCGGTTCATTTGGATTTTGAGACTTCATTTTCACAGTTTTCAGCATTTCACGTCCCACACACACACAACTACTAACGAACAAGGCCCAGTGCAATTCCTGAACGTGTACACGATTAGAAAAATTTTCGACTGTGCGTCACTACACTGAAACAAATGCTTTTCAACCGATGTTTGCAGAGTTAAGAATTACATTAATGTGCAGCATTTTGTTCAAATAGAGACTTATTTGTGAAAACAAATGTTATAGTTTGTATTAAAAATTCTCATTATTTGTGCATGTAGGGATTAAAATGTGCATTTGTGGATCAGGCAACGCTCGTGCATTCATCCACGTCTCTTCCGATTCTTTGATTCATTTGAATTTTGAGACTTTGAGAGTTTAAATATCTGCTTGTCTTCAGGAAGGAAATTCCAGTTCACAATAGATTTAAAATGATGGAGCTTTGAAATGAGATGTACTGCTTATTTAAAATTAAACATTGGGTTGAGCACAAATAACACAAACAACCAGAAACACATATTGAAAAATTCTGCCAAAACTTTGCATTCTATCCAGTTCCATCTCAATGTTTTCTTCTTATTATTATTATTATTATTTTATCTGTATGAAATGCTGCAGACAATTCCTGCCCTTGAATTTACCTCATAGGTTTTTTTTTGGGACTGTGCAAGATGTCGATTCAGGGCAGTATATCGACAGGCTTCTTTCATTAAACCTTTCTCTGTTCCTTACAATTCAAATGATGCCACATAGCTTACCAAAACCACATGCAAAAGCCCGGGTGAACCTCCAAGCACATACAGAAAAACAGAGGAAGAGATAGGAGAAGGGAAACTATGCTATCAAAGTAGGGCTTCAAAGACTATCTCAGACATCTCTTGGGTAATTTGCGATCTGCCATTCTTTTTACTTCAAAGGGCAGCAGTGTGTGGAGGTGGGTTTGAGGACAGAGGGGAGATGGAGTCGGATTTCTCTGATAAATGCTGACACCGGGCCAATTTGATATTAGAATCAGAGAACATTTTGATTTGTTGTCGTCTTTAAAAACTCTTCTGATGACCTTCACTCAATAGGTTGATTAGTGATGGGGTTTATCGCCCCCCAAACAACAGTCCTGACATCAGACGCAGGGCTTGTCTGAACTGACCTTTAAACTTTCAAATGAAGTGTAGAAGTTTAAGTCCTGCAAATATTTCTGTACTATTTATTAGGGCTGCACGATATTGGGAACAAATTACATTGCAATATTTTATTTTTCTGCAATATATGTTGCGATATTTTTTCTTACAAACAAAAATGGGGTGAGCACACTTACATTCTCATTTTAAATGATTTAAACATCGACACCATTGTGTCAATTGATTAATTTGTACGAGGGAGAGAGAGCAACACAGCGCTAGTGTTGTTTGAAGACGGCTCACTCTCTCTCTGTGTCGCGCTCTCTCTCTCTCTCTCTGTCTCTCTCTAGCACGCTCTCTCTCGGTCTCTCACGCGCGCGCTCGCTCTCTCTCGCGCGAGCGCTCTCTCAGTCTCTCTCTGTCTCTCTCGCGCTCCCTCGGTCTCTGCCCTGTTAAACTTGCATGTGGTTTTCAGTCTTGTCAATGATAAACTTTCACTCTCTGATGATTAAGCTGTGCAATTAATCCGCAAATCACATTCGTCAAGGGCCGGGGATCATTTGGCACATACAGTTAATGAATAACGGATAAACTACAACAGCCTACATCACACATCCTGCGATGTGACTATCGTGGATTCGTACATTGCGATATCGATGCTTAAACGACACATCGTGCAGCCCTACTATTTAGGATTGCCTCTGCCTTTATTTAATTAGATTTTGAATTTTAAAAAAAAAACAGAGGCAAATGTAACCAGACAAAAGGCAGACCACCCCTACACTCCAACTTCTCACATGATGAAAATACAAAGATATGTTTTTAAGTAAGAATCCATGCAGCTCAACGCATGCTGAAACACTTTTAAAACCACTCACAGATTGATTACTCGATCCTTGTAAGCAAAATAACAGTTGATACTGTATGCATCAACAGCTCCTCAAAAACAAAAATGTATTCATTAATTCCAATTCATTATTGATTTAAAGATGTGGTTTAAGTGAAGTTTTAAAATGAGATGAACTCTTTCTGGATTTTAAAAATGCAAACTGCTTATTTAAAATTAAACCGCAGAAATCAATCAGAAGACACAAACAGCCAGAAATCATCCTGAAGAATTCGGCCCAAATAGCATGTTTTTTCTCGTCTTTTAATTGTTTATATGCATTTTATTTCATTTTAAAAAGTATTCAATATGAGGATCTAAAAACACTACAACTTTATTTTATTTTTGCTGCATGTTGTGTAATTGTGTGTTAAAACAAACATGATGGTACTTTTTATCGAGTTTTTATTTTTATTTTATTAAACAACTCTTAAATGTGAAAAGTGGAGTGTATGGAGCACATGAACATCCAGGTCTACACAGATGATAGACATTCACTAAGAGGTTAAATGGATTCTTGGAATGTTGCCGTAATAATTTATGAAGGGTTGGGCACAATAAATGTCAAATTTGGGTACCATGTTATTTTGAATCAATTTGTGACCAGGGAATAAGTATCTATATTCATCGCATGGTGTTTACTTTTCTGTCCTTTTTTTTAGCTTGACATCTGGTCAAAGTCCAACTATCAGGCATTTCAAAAGGTGAGTAAACCAGCAAACACATCACAACAAACTTCTGCTGTTTTTGTTTTGTGCCATGAAGAAACTGCTCATGTATACAGCATCTTTGTTTGGATTGTGATTAAAATGCGGTGATTGCCTTCAAAAAATAAAATAAATATGATCAAATCAGAAGTATCAGAATCAGCCCATTTGCTTGTATATAAATAAAACTGAATTGGTCATGAAAAATCAGGATTTGTGCATCTCTACTGACTTTTGTCAGTGTGAGTACCAAATGTGTTTCCCAACCTTCTATCCAGTGGTCAACTTCAAGAGAAGTATTTCAGTAATTCAGTTACTTGCTAGATTTTTGTCGAAAGTAAGTCGATACTGACATTTTTAGAACCTCATAATACTGGCCTTTCTGCAACACTGGTAGTACAAAATTCAGTTTAATCAAGAGAGCGTGTCTTTCTCATTACCCATATCATACGGTGGGAAATTTTGTAACAGTAATCAAATGATCCTGTGGTTGTCTTTCAGACTGAGTTTGAGCCGTGTGATAAATAAATGAATCAATTAAAATCCTGTGTTCGTAAAATCCTAATGAGATTTCTTTTTCTCAATGATGGTAGCATTTCTTGTCACCTCTCCACTGCTTGCCTTTCATCGCTCAGACATCATTTGTCCCGGTGTTTATTTTTTTTATTACATTTAATTTCACTCCGAGCCACTTCGCCCTCATTTGACAGCCCCCTAAACATCTGGACTCCGGTTGCCTTCTCTCCACCCTCCCCGAATCTCATTAGGCTGGAATTAGAGAGCAGTCCGCTCTGGGGCAGATTAAACTATGTAGTCTTGCTAATGCAGATGCACCTTTCAAAGAGAGAGAGGGAGAAAAACTTGCTTTCCTTTCAAAGGAGAGAGAACGTGCACGACAAGCTGCCCTGGAACTTAAAGCAAGAGGTTGCAAGAACCCGCTCGCATTGAAACTGATCTTCACACATCTGCATGGGCTGATCAAAGCACAAACCTGTTTATTTCTTTATCTCTGGCTGCAAACACTAACTTGAACCCAGGCTCCCTCAAACTGGAGGGACGGGCCCCCTCTCATCTTCCCCTCCCAGGTGTCACTTCTGTATTCCAGTTTTCCATGCTCTATTAATTAAGCATTCTTTACACTTCCCCGCTGTCCAATAGTTTTCCCACAGAAGTTTTAAGTGTTTGTAAAAAAGCTGCTTTTTCTTTTTAAACTTCAATAGTAGTAACCATTTGAGTTTCTTTTCCCATGGTGCATCAATATTGATAGGTATTAACCAGGCAGTTTCCCATAAGGACTTTGGTCAGCATTGGCAGTCTAATGAAACGATGACGGGAGATTGAACTGGGTCATTTTTCAGTCCCTTTCTGTAATTACTTCAGTGATGGAAAATGGGATTTTAGGGAAAGTAATAAGGTTATGGTGTTCTTCTGCAAAATTGGACTTAGGAGTTAATCTAAAGGTAGGTGGATTGGTCGGAAAATGGATTTTAATTAGGATTTCTTCAAATGTGTGCTCGTGTATGCAAAGACATATAAAATACATATATTTTGCTTAAAGAAAATAAAAAATAGTTTTAGATTTAGACAATAATGCACATATGTAACAGGGTTCCCACACGTCCAGTAAAATGCATTGAAATGAGAGGAAATGTAAAATGTCCTGGAAAGTCTTGTAGTTAAATAGAAAATTACTATTAAAATTTTTTTTTATTGTATTTTCCTTTAGCCAAGAAATAGTGTAGCAGGCAGAAAAGCTCACTTGTTCACAATCCTCAAAATATTGGAAGAAAATCTAATCATAATGATATCCCACACTTTTGTACAATTTAAAAAAATATATTATCTCTATTAGATTGCTAAACAAGCATAAGTTAGTTAAGTTCCCCAATTACAGACCACCTTACTGGCTGTTAAATAGATTTGCCTTTATGCCAATTTTGTTAACTGGTTCCTCATATTTTGTTTTTGTTTTGTAAATGTGGGCAGTCATATTTTAATGTAGTCGCTGTACACATTCTGTTGTGTTTCTCAGTGATCTTTTTTCTCTCAGGTCACTGATCATGCAACCACAGCCCTGCTGCATTACCAGCTCCCCCAGATGCCTGATGTTGTAGTTCGCTCCTTCATGGTGGGTATCCATTGACATTGTGCAAGAATTATTACATGCAATTATAACTTTCTGATTTTGGCTGTTGTGGTGCTGTTTAATGAGAGGTTTTCCACATTGTAAGAATGCATGAAAGACCATTCAAAAGATGATGACAAAAACATCATCGAGGTCAAGGGTTCGTTTCCCAGGGAACATACATACTGAATCAATAGCTTGAGTGCACTGTGTAAATACCATAGCTTTGAATAAAAGCATGTGCTAAATGTATAAAATGGCATCACACTCTGCCCTGAAAAAATAAATGTTGACTTTCTATTTCTTTAATAACTTCAAGTTAACCTTATCGCTGCTTGTATATTTGTGTGTGATGTTAAGCATTGAGTCTGGTCTGTCTTTAAATAGTCTGCCGACCTCTGTTGTACACTTAGAAAAGAGAGGAGAGATTGATTTCTTCTCCCTAAGATCAATGTGGAGCTATTCGGATGGTAGCTGGAATCGTGGACCTTCTCCTGTACACGGATTTAAACCCTACAGTTGATGATGACACTCTGAGGCCATCCCCAGGACAGCTTATTCAGAACCTAAAAAACCCATCACCAGTCTTCAGACTCTCAAAAATAAGAGCTCCTTTTTGCTTTATAAAAGTATTTTTAGGTAAGTAGGTTAGAATGGTGGACCGACAGACAGATGGATAGACAGGAAGATAGGATGGATAAATGGATGGATAGATGAACAGACAGATGGGTAGATAAACTGTTAGATAGGATGGATAAATAGATGAAAATAGATAAACGGACAAACAGTTGGGTAGATAGACAGACAGGTAGATAGGATGGATAAATAAATGGATGGATGGATAGACAGACAGATGGGGAGATAGACAGACAGGTAGAAAGGATTGATAAATGGATGAATAGATAGATAAATGGACACACAGATAAGTAGATGGGATGTATAAATGGACGGACGCACGGATGGACAGATAGATAGATGAACAGAAAGATGGGTAGATAGACCGGTAGATGGGATGTATAAATGGAGGGACAGATGGACAGATAGATAGATGAACGGACAGATAGATAGATGGATGGATGGATGGATGTGCTGGACTTTTGTGTGTGCTAATTGGAGTATGAATAACAGGGAGTCAGTGGAGGGTGGTTTGGGCCGGCAGATGAATTAGGAAATCCACTGCATACTGACAGGTGCAGGTAAACCCCGACGGTGCTGAGCGGCCCAGTGAAGTCGGGTTAGAGAGGAGAGCAGATGTACTCCTCCTGCTGTTAATCAATGTCGAGTTGTGACTGCTGCGAGAGCTCACAGACCGTTTAGTTTTTGGAGGTTTTAACCAGTCAGATCTTAGATGAAAGGCACTTGTGTCATATTTGTGTAATATTTGTGTGTTGTTCTTTTGAGCAGACCTGGTTGAGGAGCTACATCAAGCTTTTCCAGACCCCGTGTCAGCGCTGTGGCAAGTACCTGCAGGAGGGCCTTCCTCCAACATGGAGGGACTTCCGAACTCTGGAGGCCTTCCATGACACCTGCAGGCAGTGACGCTGTCCTGGAGCACACAGTATTACATGGCTTGGCTTGGAAAACTCTTAAGATTCATTGGTCTGTTATTCTGCAGATATCTGTGTTGTGGACAGTTTTGTATATATCATAAAGACATTTTTCAGCCTATTGATTTCCGCAGCTTTGCTCCATCCTCTTTTAGAAAAACATTATTTTCCATATTGATATCACAAATTTTTATCACATTTGTCAGGAGGAATTGTTAAATGCTGATGGGTTTCAGATCATAAATGGTTAGGTTATCTTCCACAAATAGGTCATAATCTTTAATGTTGTAGGTGGGGACATGCTGTCTGATTGGATGAAAATTGTATCCATTTTTGACCTTTAATTAAACTGCCTTTTGTTATTCTTGTCCCACATCTTGTATCAATTTTCTTTTTTTTGGGGGGGGGCTTCAAATAGGTCAGGGCAGCACTGCATTTGCTGGTCTAAAAACTTTGCAAATGTCAGCAGAAAATGTTCTTGCTTTTTAAATATGCTTGTATAAACTTTAGAAACCAATGCAAAATGTACAAACAGTTCATGAAAAATATATTGCAAAGTAGAGTACGTTCTTATAAATGTATGACCCTGGAATCACAATTTTTTTATTGCTTATCAAGCCAGATTTAGCCAGAGTGATGAAGGCTCTCGATGAGTGTTTGTTTTCTAACCTCACCTGACATGACTTCACTTTCACAACACCACGTTGTACATGCAAGTTTGAATTATTGAACATATCTTGTTTGAGACATGATACATTCAAACTGGCCATCAGGACCGGAAAGAAAGTGACTTTGAAAGCCAACTTTTCAAGTGTTACGTGTTTAACCAGAAACCTCAAGTCAATGTAGTTTCAACAATAGTGTATGTTACCATTTTCTCATTTCATGTTTGTGAAGGGCATGAATTTGATCTTTATGGAGCCAAATAGATTCTCATTTGAACATAAACCAAAGTTTAATCAGATCAGCTGGAGCTACAGGGCTGACTGTGATCTTAATGTACTAATGTACTCTGAGAGCTTGATATGCCTTACATCATGAAAAGCCAGCCTAGTAGAATCAAAACGAAACTGTCTGGCAAGTCATAAAAATATATAAAAAATGCTTGAAAGAGAAAAATTTAATGATAATATATACACTTTGTATATACTGTATGTATAGATAGATAGATAGATTTTTTTTAGAAAAACTGAAATGGCACTCTTTGTGTGATATTGATTTACTACATAAAATGATATAAATATATACATTTTCTAACCCCCATATCTTGAATTTTGTGATCATTCACATGCATTCATAAATGCATTTGAATACACCGAATAATTCAAACATCATGTAACTTTACATTAGCCTAGATGCCTGCACTTTTTAGGCACGATTTGTTTAGTTCTTGAATATACTTGATACTGTTAAAAGGCACATCATTAAAACCAAAAATACGAGTTCACATATCACACCTAAACACGCTTGGAAAACGTAATTAGAGCTAGCTACTGAATTAATTAAAAATGACTAACCATATACATCTATGAATCGCGAACCCCAAACTCACTCAAATGATTCGCGGACCCGCTTTGAACTCCCGAACTGATTCAAATGATTCACGATCCCCAAACTGACTCAAATGATTCGCGAACCCCCTTTGAACTTCCGAACTGACTCAATTAATTCGCGAACCCGCTAAGAACTCACGAACTTATTCAAATGATTCGCGATCCCGCTCCGAACTCCCGAACTGATTCAAATGATTTGCGATCACCAAACTTATTCAAATGATTCGCGATTCCGCTCCGAACTCCCGAACTGACTCAAATGATTCGCGAACCCGTATATGTGCCGAGAAACAGAACTCTACTGTAATATCAAAGTAGATGTTTTAATTACTTTTCTCACTAGTTTTAAACAACAGCGTTTAGTTTAATCCAACTTCAGTTTATTTCCAGGTATAAATTATTTCTGATTCTCTTTCAAGAAATCTTTGACCATACTGCTATTGCTTCATTTTGACTTCCCACCTTTAAAAGATTTGGTTATTTTTCGTTCATAAACGCTGGCCTTAGCTTGTGGACTCAATTTTTATAAAACCAGCAGAGATAATATGACTGTAGACTAGATTTGTTCCTGTAGGATTATATACAGTATTGTTCAAAATAATAGCAGTACAATGTGACTAACCAGAATAATCAAGGTTTTTCGTATATTTTTTTATTGCTACGTGGCAAACAAGTTACCAGTAGGTTCAGTAGATTCTCAGAAAACAAATGAGACCCAGCATTCATGATATGCACGCTCTTAAGGCTGTGCAATTGGGCAATTAGTTGAATTAGTTGAAAGGGGTGTGTTCAAAAAAATAGCAGTGTGGCATTCAATCACTGAGGTCATCAATTTTGTGAAGAAACAGGTGTGAATCAGGTGGCCCCTATTTAAGGATGAAGCCAACACTTGTTGAACATGCATTTGAAAGCTGAGGAAAATGGGTCGTTCAAGACATTGTTCAGAAGAACAGCGTACTTTGATTAAAAAGTTAATTAGAGAGGGGAAAACCTATAAAGAGGTGCAAAAAATGATAGGCTGTTCAGCTAAAATGATCTCCAATGCCTTAAAATGGAGAGCAAAACCAGAGAGACGTGGAAGAAAACGGAAGACAACCATCAAAATGGATAGAAGAATAACCAGAATGGCAAAGGCTCAGCCAATGATCACCTCCAGGATGATCAAAGACAGTCTGAAGTACTGTGACAGTTAGAAGACGTCTGTGTGAAGCTAATCTATTTTCAAGAATCCCCCGCAAAGTCCCTCTGTTAAAAAAAAGGCATGTGCAGAAGAGGTTACAATTTGCCAAAGAACACATCAACTGGCCTAAAGAGAAATGGAGGAACATTTTGTGGACAGATGAGAGTAAAATTGTTCTTTTTGGGTCCAAGGGCCACAGGCAGTTTGTGAGACGACCCCCAAACTCTGAATTCAAGCCACAGTACACAGTGAAGACAGTGAAGCATGGAGGTGCAAGCATCATGATATGGGCATGTTTCTCCTACTATGGTGTTGGGCCTATTTATCGCATACCAGGGATCATGGATCAGTTTGCATATGTTAAAATACTTGAAGAGGTCATGTTGCCCTATGCTGAAGAGGACATGCCCTTGAAATGGTTGTTTCAACAAGACAATGACCCAAAACACACTAGTAAACGGGCAAAGTCTTGGTTCCAAACCAACAAAATTAATGTTATGGAGTGGCCAGCCCAATCTCCAGACCTTAATCCAATTGAGAACTTGTGGGGTGATATCAAAAATGCTGTTTCTGAAGCAAAACCAAGAAATGTGAATGAATTGTGGAATGTTGTTAAAGAATCATGGAGTGGAATAACAGCTGAGAGGTGCCACAAGCTGGTTGACTCCATGCCACACAAATGTCAAGCAGTTTTAAAAAACTGTGGTCATACAACTAAATATTAGTTTAGTGATTCACAGGATTGCTAAATCCCAGAAAAAAAAAATGTTTGTACAAAATAGTTTTGAGTTTGTACAGTCAAAGGTAGACACTGCTATTTTTTTGAACACACCCCTTTCAACTAATTGCCCAATTGCACAGCCTTAAGAGCGTGCATATCATGAATGCTGGGTCTTGTTTGTTTTCTGACAATCTACTGAACCTACTGGTAACTTGTTTGCCACGTAGCAATAAAAAATATACTAAAAACCTTGATTATTCTGGTTAGTCACATTGTACTGCTATTATTTTGAACAATACTGTAGATTTACATTTCAGATTTAAAATACAGCTACATTTTGTAATAATACATGTGAAGTGATTCAGGGATGTTACACTTTTTATCAAATGCTTACACATTAAATCTTAACTTACAGATTACAGATTCTGAAAGCTGACACTCAAACAGAATTACACACCAAATCTGCAAAAACATGCACTTATTTATCAGCCTTCGACTCAGTTTTCATAATTTCATAAAACACTTTTTTTTTTTTGCAAAACACGACACAATTGTCTATGTAATGCACACAAATGTAACAGTAATTAACATTATGGCAAAGGTATTCTCAAATGTTTTCTTTTGAGACGTGTTTGTTATATTTTGAATATGGTGCTTCATTTTGCAAACGATGTGAGGCATTTTGCAGTTTGTGTGTGCAATTTTTGGATTTGTGTGGAAAGTTTTGGAAAAAAAAGAGGCAAAATTTTAATAAAAATGTAATTAAAATTGCATTTAAAATCTGAATTAAATGATGTTCATGCATTGTGTGTGTATATGTATATATAGATATATATATATATATATATATATATATATATACACACACACAAACACACACACACACACACAAACTGTAAATCATCAAGGAATCACTGTATATTTAATGAACCCTGATTCTGGATTTTGTATTTTTTCAATAGTACACTCTTAGAAAAAAGGGTTCATTGGGGCTCTATATAGAACCATAGGGTTCTTTACTCAACTCCAAAGAACCTTTTATGCTAAAAAGGTTCTATAATGACAAGAAAAGAACCCAGATTTTGGAGAAAAAGTGAAATGGCAATCTTCGTGTGAAATTGATTAACTACATAAAATGATATAAATATATACATTTTCTAACCCCCATATCTTGAATTTTGTGATCATTCACATGCATTCATAAATGCATTTGAATACACCGAATAATGCAGTGAAAGAACGCACTCAAAATGCACACGTGCACTAGAATGACTTCATCATGTAACTTTACATTAGCCTAGATGCCTGCACTTTTTAGGCACGATTTGTTTAGTTTTTGAATATACTTGATACTGTTAAAAGGCACATCATTAAAACCAAAAATACGAGTTCACATATCACACCTAAACACACTTCGAAAACGTAATTAGAGCTAGTTACAAAATTAGTTAAAAATGCCTATCCATATACAGCTATGATTCGCGAACCCCAAACTGACCCAAATGATTCGCGGACCCGCTTGGAACTCCCCAAATGACTCAAATGATTCGCGAACCCGCCACGAACTCCCGAACTGATTCAAATTATTTGCGATCTCAGAACTGACTCAAATGAATCGCGAACCCGCTTTGAACTTCCGAACTGACTCAATTGATTCGCGAACCCGCTACGAACTCACGAACTTATTCAAATGATTCACGATCACGCTCCGAACTCCCGAACTGATTCAAATGATTTGCGATCCCCAAACTTATTCAAATGATTCGCGATTCCGCTCTGAACTCCCGAACTGACTCAAATGATTCGCGAACCCGCATGTGCCGGGAAACTGAACTCTACTGTAATATCAAAGTAGATGTTTTAATTACTTTTCTCACTCGTTTTAAACAACAGCGTTTAGTTTAATCCAACTTCAGTTTATTTCCAGGTATAAATTATGTCTGATTCTCTTTTTAAGAAATCTTTGATCAGACTGCTATTGCTTTATTTTGGCTTTCCACCTTTAAAAGATTTGGTTATTTTTCATTCATAACCGCTGGGCTTCGTTTGTGGACTCAATTTTAATTAAACCAGCAGAGATAATATGACTGTAGACTAGATTTGTTCCTGTAGGATTATATAGATTTACATTTCAGATTTAAAATACAGCTACTTTTTTTAATAATACATGTGAAGTGATACAGGGATGTTACAGTTTTTATCAAATGCTTACACATTCAATCTTTACTTACAGATTACAGATTATGAAAGCTGTCACTCAAACAGAATTACACACCAAATCTGCAAAACCGTGCACTTAATTATCAGCCTTCGACTCATTTTTCATAATTTCATAAAACACTTTTTTTTTTTGCAAAACACAACACAGTTGTCTATGCAATGCACACAAATGTAACAGTAATTAACATTATGGCAAAGGTATTTTCAAATGTTTTCTTTTGAAACGTGTTTGTTAAATTTTGAATGTGGTGCTTCATTTTGCAAGCGATGTGAGGCATTTTGCATTTTGTGTGTGCAATTCTTGGATTTGTGTGAAAAGTTTTGAAAAAAAAGAGGCAAAGTTTTAATAAAAATGTCAATAACATTGCATTAAAAATCTGAATTAAATGATGTTCATGCATTGTGTATACATAGCTATATACACACACACATACACACAAACTGTAAATCATCAAGGAATCACTGTATATTTAATGAACCCTGATTCTGGATCTTGTATTTTTTCAATAGTACACTCTTAGAAAAAAGGGTTCATTGGGGCTCTATATAGAACCATAGGATTCTTTACTCAACTCCAAAGAACCTTTTATGCTAAAAAGGTTCTATAATGACAAGAAAGAACCCAGATTTTTGGAGAAAAACTGAAATGGCACTCTTCGTGTGATATTGATTAACTACATAAAATGATATAAATATATACATTTTCTAACCCCCATATCTTGAATTTTGTGATCATTCACATGCATTCATAATTGCATTTGAATACACCGAATAATGCAGTGAAAGAACGCTCTCAAAATGCACACGCGCACTAGTATGACTTCATCATGTAACTTTACATTAGCCTAGATGCGTGCACTTTTTAGGCATGATTTGTTTAGTTTTTGAATATACTTGATACTGGGTAAAGGCACATCATTAAACCCAAAAATACGAGTTCACATATCACACCTAAACACGCGTGGAAAACGTAATTAGAGCTAGCTACTAAATTAGTTAAAAATGGCTATCCATATACAGCTATGATTCGAGGACCCGCTTTGAACTCCCGAACTGATTCAAATGATTCGCGATCCCCAAACTGACTCAAATGATTCGCGAACCCGCTTTGAACTTCCGAACTGACTCAGTTGATTCGCGAACCCGCTACGAACTCACGAACTTATTCAAATGATTCGCGATCCCGCTCCAAACTCCCGAACTGATTCAAATAATTTGCGATCCCCAAACTTATTCAAATGATTCGCGATTCCGCTCCGAACTCCTGAACTGACTCAAATGATTCGCGAACCCGCATGTGCCGGGAAACAGAACTCTACTGTAATATCAAAGTAGATGTTTTAATTACATTTCTCACTCGTTTTAAATGTAATTATCAATGAAGATTCGGGAGGAGCGCGTCAGATACTTAGCCTAATCATCACAGGTGGACCACAATCAAGTAATCAATCCCACAGTATAAATATCGCTGACTTACCTCTATCCATTGACGGTTTATCAGCATGCTGGTTCGCCTCGTCAGTCACCTTATCACAGACCCAATTTTCGTACCAACGAAGAGTGCTACACAGGGGATTTATAAGACCTGCTGCTTTTGCCGGACCCGAGATCATTTCTACCCAGCCAAACACGGCCGTTGAGCAGCATTAAGCGTCATCGCGACAGCTGCTATCCTCGCCAAGCCACACATCGTGGCCAATAGACCGTGCAACTCCGAGCTTGCCTGCTCGATACACGATCGTGCCGCCCGAGACCGAGCTCTTGTCGAGCGCTGGATTGCAGCAGAAAGAATCCAACCACGGTTCAGCCTTTCACCACGGCGTTCCGGCCGAGTGGCAGTTTGAGGCCGCTTCCTCTAGCGGCGCGCAGACTAATACATTTCCAGGCGAAGACGCTAAAAAACAGGTTCTTCTTTTTCTTCATTGGATTTTTACGGCAGTTTGCATTCAAAGTGTTGCATCTAAAAGCAGTTTTGCGGCTAAAGTTTTGTTCCGTCTTCTTCTAGTAGTGTTTTATGGAGGTTTTGGCAAACCAACGTAAAGGTGCATTACCGCCACCCGCTGATCCGGGGTGTGGATTCCGCATAGATTTGGACTACAGATACACCGTTCCGTCGGATGATGATGCCACTTTTTAACCACGAAGCCAAAGGCATTAGGTTAGATTATTGTAATGCCTCGTTCTCAGGCCTTCCAGCTAAATCGTTGAGCAAGCTTCAGTATACAAATTCTGCCGCACGCTTGTACTTCTCCTCGCGAACACATTACACCGGTTCTTTCACAATTACACGGGCTTCCCGTAAACATGAGAATTGATTTTAAAATTCTTATCTTAACATACTAGGCACTTCATGGGACTGCACCCGAGTATTTTTGTGAACTCATCAGTCCTGATATTCCATCACGCTCTCTTCGCTCTACTAACTCTTCACTTCACCAGCCATAATGTGAGCTAAAGACCATGGGGGTAAGAGCCTTTTCATATAAAGCCCCTACGCTATGGTATGTACTTCTTCTGCATGCACCTATGTTGGGCGATTTTCGTTGATTAAGTCACATTTATTCAAGACTGTCTGTCTTTAATGAATTATTGTATTGCTTTTGGCGTTTGTTCCTACAAATAAAATGCATTATTATTATTATTATTATTATTATTGATACATTCGCCTTACCGCGCACGTTTAAACCTCGCCGAAATGATACAGACATAAGTTCAAAAAAAAAAAAAAAAAAAAAAGTCTCTGGATAAAAGCGCCTGCTAAATGCTTAATTTAATTAAAAAATTTTCATTTGCATGCAAGTCTTCTGGTAGGACCAAATCATTTAGGGACCTATTTTACCATTCACTGGCGTGATCACTCAAAATTAATCTAAAACGCATCTGCCCTCGTGTTTTGATGCAGGATAGCAAGCATGAGTAAAATTACCATCGCCTTTTAAGGACCGTAATACGGAAAACCGGAAAGTAAGTCTCTTTAGAAACCACTTGGAAGCAAATAGCACATAACTGCCGTTAACCCATTTGCTGCAAGCATCGCCAACGGCCCCAGTCTATGTTTCGTTTTCACAGCACGTTAAACATCACTCTCTTACTTGATCTGGATAAGCCGCGCATCAATTGAAGTCCAAAGACTTTGGCTTTTATATCTGACCAATATTTCGATAAAACATAATTCCAGTGATTAATTTTCCATCATGTCAGGAAAACTATTCCTATTCCTGAACGGTAAACGTCAAAGTGTTAGCTCGTGGACAAATGTTGATCGTGGATCTAGTCAGAAAGAATCATGAACAGAAACATCTTTATTTTGGGTATATAATTTCTGCCTCCACGCCAAAAATGGGGGGTATCTTGTAAGGGGTTAACGTTACTGCTATAATCATGTCTTTCGGTTCAACGCCTTACAAGACTAAACATGCTCAATCGTTTCCAAAAGCCTCTGTTTCCACAGTCCATAATACAACGTGAAAACAGCGTTCCAAACGTATCCACTCGGGAGTCCGTCTAAAGAGCCCGGAGGCCAAATGAGAGGAAAGATGCTTTTCCAACAGGAACATAATAAGGTGGACAAGGCCTGAGGAATTGTCAAATCAGGCAACAAATTGCTAAGCTGGTAACACAATAGGCTACCCATCCATTTTTAGCTTGTCCCATCAAATATTACTAACACTTTTTACTCTTCCCACAGCCAACATCTACAGCAGCCGAAGCAAGTAGCCTTTCATGTACCTCCTCACTGCCGCAGCAGTGTCTGCTCCCGCAGGGGCCTTTCCTGTACCTCCCCACCGCCGCTGCAGTGTCTGCTCCTGCAGGAGCCTTTCTTGTACCTCCCCACCGCCGCTGGAGTGTCTGCTCCCGCAGGAGCCTTTCCTGTATCTCCCCACCGCCGCTGCAGTGTCTGCTCCCGTAGGAGCCTTTCCCGTATCTCCCCACTGCCGCTGCAGTGTCTGCTCCCGCAGGAGCCTTTCCCGTATCTCCCCACTGCCGCAGCAGTGTCTGCTCCCGCAGGAGCCTTTCCCGTTCTCCCCACTGCCGCAGCAGTGTCTGCTCCCGCAGGAGCCTTTCCCGTTCTCCCCACTGCCGCAGCAGTGTCTGCTCCCGCAGGAGCCTTTCCCGTTCTCCCCACTGCCGCAGCAGTGTCTGCTCCCGCAGGAGCCCTTCCTATACCTCCTCACTGCCGTGCAGTGTCTGCTCCCGCAGGAGCCTTCCTACACCTTCTCCCTGCTGTGCAGTGTCTGCTCCCGCAGGAGCCTTCCTACACCTCCTCACTGCCGCGCAGTGTCTGCTCCCGCAGGAGCCTTTCCTGTACCTCCACACTGCCGTAGCACTGTCTGCTCCCGCAGGAGCCTTTCCCGTTCTCCCCACTGCTGTTGCAGCGTCTGCTCCCGCAGGAGCCTTTCCTACACTTAAATATATATAAAAAAAAAAAAAAAAATACCACACATCACCTCCGCCTAAAGGCATGCCATGCATCTGAGGTTGCGGTGATAGCACCATGTATCGACAATAGCCAAGACGATATTAGGCCCATTCTCCAACCAACGTTTTTTATAATAATCATTAGGCGGCCTACCTTAATTCGGCCTACCTTAATTAATCAAACCGCTCCGTTATCCCATCTCAGCACTGCATTTCCCGCTCGCCCATGCCCTCAAAGGACGATGTGAGCCCGTAGGTTTAAAAAAAAAAAAGAAAAAAAAATCTTTGGACAAGCGAGATGATCGTAGTGCCGACTACATGAACTAGCAGTATTTAAATATAGTATTTATACTTAATACCAGTGTATCAGTACGTCCGAAAGTATATATATATATATATTTTTTTTTTTTTTTGATTATGGGTGATTCCATAGGCTCTTTTCGTGCACCTGCATGGTCAAAATGGTAAATAGTAAGCTCAGACAGTATAAAGAATCTTTCTCTTACTCCACCCATGCACGATTACATCGTCGATATGTACAATCGATCTCACATGCTGACAATGACCACATCGCCGATACATGGCACCCATTTGGGGTACACTGGCACAGGAAATCCTAATTTATTTTTGCACGCTTAATTTCGGATACTATGACTGCACCAAGATTTTTTCGGACTCATTATCGGAAGCAGCTCATTGGATTTGCTAAACAATTATCCAAGTAAGCCTCACAGCGTCTACCCTCGTAGACAAATAAATCATCCTTAGTATCGAACTCCCTGCCAGGCGCTGCAAGAGGGCTCCCGGTTGAACCAACCTTTGCCTTCTCCATTCAACTATTATAAATCATCCTTAGTATCAAACTCCCTGCCAGGCGCTGCAAGAGGGCTCCCGGTTGAACCAACCTTTGCCTTCTCCATTCAACTATCAGCAAAGCTTACTCGTTTGACAACGCAAATATTCAAATCCTGCCAGATGCTTTCCCACTTAATCAATCTTGGACTTTCCATCCAACCACCAGCGAAGCTACCCAATTAAAAAAGCCAAAAAAAAAAAAAAAAAAAAAAAAAAAAAAGCGACATTTACCTATCGAACACAAATGAGTACATTGCAGCCCAAATAAATTTTCCCTTCGATGGCAAGATGTACCCATTCAATACCGCAAGTTACGCTTTCGCCGAACACTAACGGGCTCTTCGCAGATAAAACAATCTCAATTTTCCCTCCGATGGCTGGAGAGACTACCCATCTGGTGTCGCAAATTTTAATAAATATAATAAATGAAAATACAAATAAATATAGAAAATAAATAAATAAATAAATAATAAATAAAAAGACACCGGATGCTGGCCATAGCCTCCCGGCCAAATAACCTAAACCTTTTTTCAATCCTATGACCAGCGAGGCTTCTCTCTTCGATGACAGGAGCACGAGCTCCCTTCGGATGCCGACGAGAGCCTCCCGGCCAGACAACCTCACCTTTTCCATTCTGCGGCCAACAAGGCTTACCCGTTCGTTGCCAGGAGCTCACACTCCCTTCGGACGTAGGTGAAAGCCCCCGGCTACCTGCTTTTCCATTTCTGTCTTTCGTACGGAGAAGTTTACCCGCCCAACGCATGGAGTCAAGGCTCCCATTGAACGTAGGCGAGAGCTTCCCGGCTAGACAACCTTACCTTTTCCGTCCTTTGGCCAGCGAGGCTTAACCGTTCTATCTGGGAGCTAAGCTCCTGTCGGACGAAGGTAAGAGCCTCCCGGCCGGACAACCTTTTCCGTCCTTCAGCCAGAGAGGTTTACCCGTTCGATTCCTGGAGCTAAGCTCCTATCGGACGTCGGTCCGAGCCTCCTGGCTAGACAACCTGACCTTTTCCACCCTTGGCCAGCGAGGCTTACCCGTCCGATGTGAGTGCTCCCATCGGACGCCGGCGACAGCCTCCTGGCCAGCCAACCACGACCCTACTGTGTGTTTCAGGTTACTAACCTACAAGCAAGCTGCTTAAATGCTGCAAGTACCTAACACACAATAAACTCTCCTTCCTTCCTATGGTCACCAAGGCTAAACCGTCTCTTGCCAGGAGTAGCAAACTCCCTTAAACGCCGACGACAGCCTAACGATCACGCAAACTTACCTTTTCCAACCTACGGCCTGCGAGGCTCACCCAGTTTGTCCCCGCCGGACGCTGGCAAGAGCCTCCTGGCCACCTATCGTTACCTTTTCTGTCCGCCATCCGGAGAGGCTTACCCGTTCGATGCGCGTGCTCCCTTCGGACGCCGGCGAGAGCCTCCCGGTTAGACAACCTTACCTTTTCCTTTTCTATGGTCAGCGAGGCTTACCCGTTCGATTGTGTGTGCTCCCTTCGGACGCTGGCGAGAGCCTCCTGGTCAGACTTGCTTTACGTTTCCACCCTACGGTCGGCGAGGCTTACCCGTTCGATGTGTGTGCTCCCTTCGAACGTCGGCAACAGTCTCTCGGCCACACAACTTACCTTTCCATTTGACGGTAGGCGAGGCTTAACCGTCCGACGCCACGAGTCTCGTCTTCTCGCCAAATCCTGCAAAAAAAAAAAAAAGCTACCCTCAGCTACTCTCACATCTTTTAACCCCGTCTGGCGAGGCTTACCCGTTCGATGTTCTGAGTTTGAGGCCCCATCGGATGCTGCGAGAGTCCTCCCAGTCGGGTTTTCCTTTCCAACCCTCCCCGTCCGCCGAGGCTTACCCGTCTGTCGCGTGCGCTCCCTTCAGACGTCTGGCGAGAGTCTCCCGGACGGGCCTATGCTTGCCAGCCGCAAGTGAATCTCATCCAGCCGATGCCGTGAGTCGGGATCTCCCTTCGGATGTTGCCAGAGTCCTCCTTGTCGGCTGGCCCAAAAGCTTTTTATCTGCCTAACCGAGAGGACCCAGACGTCCGTCATCCTGAGTCTCAATCTCCTGTCGGAGGCTTCATGGGCCCTCTCGGTCAGCGTTAGGCCCTTCACCCACTGAATAGCAGGGGCTATCAGCCAGTAGGGCCCGTACGCCGACACCGTGACCTATTCCGGTCGAGGCAACTCGGGTCCTCCCGGTCGGGCACCACAACCACGCCGCTCCTCCTCATCGGCCGGCAGGGCTCACCGATCCAACGCCAAAAAACTCCAGTTGAGCATCGGCCCGAGCCCTACCGACCGGGCGCCAACAACCACGTAGTTCACTAGCTGCAGCCGGTAGGGCCTACTCTCTCAACGCCCAAGTCGCTCCCTCCGGAGTACGTAGGCCCTTCCAGCCTGCCAACGAGATAACTTCTCAAAAACCAATCAGCCCCCGCCAGTACTCTGCTTTTTGGGGGGCATTCTTTAAACTGGCGGCTGTCCTCCTGTACATTTGCCTTTTTGGGGGGTACTCTAGCTTCGGGCAATTCCCGAGCTCGGAGCCCTTCCCCGGACAGCACGCCAAATACGCATACCATACCTCAGCTAATTATATGTAAGCGTGAACTAGTGAAATGTAATTATCAATGAAGATTCGGGAGGAGCGCGTCAGATACTTAGCCTAATCATCACAGGTGGACCACAATCAAGTAATCAATCCCACAGTATAAATATCGCTGACTTACCTCTATCCATTGACGGTTTATCAGCATCCCTCCTCCACCCCATCTCCTCACTTCAAGTTCACTTTACAATATACGGGGAAGGGGGGGTACTCTAGCTTCGGGCAATTCCCGAGCTCGGAGCCCTTCCCCGGACAGCACGCCAAATACGCATACCATACCTCAGCTAATTACAGTCTTGTTCAAAATAATAGCAGTACAATGTGACTAACCAGAATAATCAAGGTTTTTCATATATTTTTTTATTGCTACGTGGCAAACAAGTTACCAGTAGGTTCAGTAGATTCTCAGAAAACAAATGAGTCCCAGCATTCATGATATGCACGCTCTTAAGGCTGTGCAATTGGGCAATTAGTTGAATTAGTTGAAAGGGGTGTGTTCAAAAAAATAGCAGTGTGGCATTCAATCACTGAGGTCATCAATTTTGTGAAGAAACAGGTGTGAATCAGGTGGCCCCTATTTAAGGATGAAGCCAACACTTGGTGAACATGCATTTGAAAGCTGAGGAAAATGGGTCGTTCAAGACATTGTTCAGAAGAACAGCGTACTTTGATTAAAAAGTTGATTAGAGAGGGGAAAACCTATAAAGAGGTGCAAAAAATGATAGGCTGTTCAGCTAAAATGATCTTCAATGCCTTAAAATGGAGAGCAAAACCAGAGAGACGTGGAAGAAAACGGAAGACAACCATCAAAATGGATAGAAGAATAACCAGAATGGCAAAGGCTCAGCCAATGATCACCTCCAGGATGATCAAAGACAGTCTGGAGTTACCTGTAAGTACTGTGACAGTTAGAAGACGTCTGTGTGAAGCTAATCTATTTTCAAGAATCCCCCGCAAAGTCCCTCTGTTAAAAAAAAGGCATGTGCAGAAGAGGTTACAATTTGCCAAAGAACACATCAACTGACCTAAAGAGAAATGGAGGAACATTTTGTGGACTGATGAGAGTAAAATTGTTCTTTTTGGGTCCAAGGGCCACAGGCAGTTTGTGAGACGACCCCCAAACTCTGAATTCAAGACACAGTACACAGTGAAGACAGTGAAGCATGGAGGTCCAAGCATCATGATATGGGCATGTATCTCCTACTATGGTGTTGGGCCTATTTATCGCATACCAGGGATCATGGATCAGTTTGCATATGTTAAAATACTTGAAGAGGTCATGTTGCCCTATGCTGAAGAGGACATGCCCTTGAAATGGTTGTTTCAACAAGACAATGACCCAAAACACACTAGTAAACGGGCAAAGTCTTGGTTCCAAACCAACAAAATTAATGTTATGGAGTGGCCAGCCCAATCTCCAGACCTTAATCCAATTGAGAACTTGTGGGGTGATATCAAAAATGCTGTTTCTGAAGCAAAACCAAGAAATGTGAATGAATTGTGGAATGTTGTTAAAGAATCATGGAGTGGAATAACAGCTGAGAGGTGCCACAAGTTGGTTGACTCCATGCCACACAGATGTCAAGCAGTTTTAAAAAACTGTGGTCATACAACTAAATATTAGTTTAGTGATTCACAGGATTGCTAAATCCCAGAAAAAAAAATGTTTGTACAAAATAGTTTTGAGTTTGTACAGTCAAAGGTAGACACTGCTATTTTTTTGAACACACCCCTTTCAACTAATTGCCCAATTGCACAGCCTTAAGAGCGTGCATATCATGAATGCTGGGTCTTGTTTGTTTTCTGACAATCTACTGAACCTACTGGTAACTTGTTTGCCACGTAGCAATAAAAAATATACTAAAAACCTTGATTATTCTGGTTAGTCACATTGTACTGCTATTATTTTGAACAAGACTGTATATGTAAGCGTGAACTAGTGAAACAACAGCGTTTAGTTTCATCCAACTTCAGTTTATTTCCAGGTATGAATTATGTCTGATTCTCTTTTAAGAAATCTTTGACCATACTGCTATTGCTTCATTTTGACTTCCCACCTTTAAAAGATTTGGTTATTTTTCGTTCATAAACGCTGGCCTTCGCTTGTGGACTCAATTTTAATAAAACCAGCAGAGATAATATGACTGTAGACTAGATTTGTTCCTGTAGGATTATATAAATTTACATTTCAGATTTAAATACTGCTACATTTTGTAATAATACATGTGAAGTGATTCAGGGATGTTACAGTTTTTATCAAATGCTTACACATTAAATCTTTACTTACAGATTACAGATTCTGGAAGCTGTCAATCAAACAGAATTACACACCAAATCTGCAAAAACATGCACTTATTTATCAGCCTTCGACTCAGTTTTCATAATTTCATAAAACACTTTTTTTGGCAAAACACAACACAATTGTCTATGCAATGGACACAAATTTAACATTATGGCAAAAGTATTTTCAAATGTTTTCTTTTGAGACGTGTTTGTTATATTTTGAATGTGCTGCTTCATTTTGCAAACGATGTGAGGCATTTTGCATTTTGTGTGTGCAATTCTTGGATTTGTGTGAAAAGTTTTGAAAAAAAAGAGGCAAAGTTTTAATAAAAATGTCAATAATTGCAAACTAGTTTGGTCTTAATTACTTGCAGAACTTTAATGCATGATCAATATCAGTACAGCACTGCTTAAATCAGAGCACTGCAATAATCTAAATCCTAAACCATGTATATTTAATTGTCTGAAATTTCAGACCTGCTGAAAATCCTAATGAGCAGGCTTATATTCACACTTTCACTTTATATTCTGAGCTTTTCCGAAGAGCTCACGGAGCTGCTGCGCTTTTGCATGATCCGCTTTGATCAAGTGAAAATCATCATTGCCTTCAGATCCCACTCGGTCTGCAGCGCGAGAGGCTTTGAGTCGAGTTAGTCGGTGAAGTCTCAAATGTCTCCGCAGCCATGCTGGAGTCACTCTCTTTCTCTCTCCGACTGGAAGTGAGACACGAGGGCTAATTCATACACATACTCATCACTCCACAGTTAACACAGCATCTGTTCCTGAAAACAGTTGGTGTGCTTCAGTCTTTGTAGATTGAATAAGCCTTCAAGCTTCGTTCTTTGGAGCGTTTTGTCTTCTTTCATATATCCAAAGGTGAGCGAGGCTACCAGGGTTAAGGAAATATTATTGCTCTCCATGTTCCAGTCCTCTAGAAAACAGTAAACAGTAGGCAACAGTTCTGGTTTCAATAATACTGTGGTACTTGTATTAGCCTACTATTAAAAGATATTAACCAATATCTAGTAGTACATTTAATGCTAGTTTAGCTTATTCCTAAATTTACTCCAAATTCCTTAAAAGTTTGGAAAAGTGTTGGAACTGGCAGAAATCATAATACTATTTATTATATTATTCATTATTTTACTATTTTATTTAATATTAGTAATGCATAATTAATTCTATATTAATCTAATTCGTTTTATTTTAAATATAAGATATAAGAATATTTTAATCTAATTAGTATTAATTATATATATTATAATTAATATATTTTAATATATGATCTTTAATCACATTGAAATAAATCATAAAAAAAATACTTCAAGGTAATAATTACATTTAAAGGTTTCACATTTGCATGATGAACAGTTTCGATATTGAAATGGACCTACTAAATCATTAAATATTTATTTGTTTGTTTATTAAAAGGCCAATATAAGAAACTAAAACATTTTTTGAAATTATGTATAGTACAAAGAGACTAGGTTTACAGCGCAATGCTAATTAGCATTTTCCGTGGTCTTACAGAAGGACAGGCCATTCCTTAGCCTTGCTTACTACATAACAAAAATAGCACCTCAGTTCTCAAAGCTTTGTTCGACTGTCATCTATGTTACAGCACATTTCTCAGCCTGACCTCCTTGGGTGTTGAATCATATGTTTGTGTACAGTGTCTGTATAATTGCAGCGTGTGTTCTCTCTTCTCGCCGTGTGTGTGAAGTTTCCTGCGGTGCTGGCCGTTCACCCCTCCCCAGCCCGTGGCCTCATTAACTGCTCCTCGTCACCTCATCCCACACGCTCCCTCCTGAACGTCTAATTACTGCCCTCGACCCATGCTAATGATTGATTTCGAGACCAGGTGCCTTGTGTACTCCATGTCCTTGCCCCAGTGCTAATTTGCCAAGGCTGCAAAAGAGGGTTTACGCACATTTACAGCTGTACTGTTCAGATTTGAGGTATGGCTGCTGTATTTATTTCCTTGACACTGGTTTTCCACAGTGAAAATGGTCTCAAAGTGGTTTAATATAGCTGGAGAAAGTGGTCTGTTAGCATTGGCAGTGGCATTAATCGCAATGGCAGTTGTTGAACTAGCACATTCGGCCAGGGAAATATCTTTGCATCAAGTTGGGAAGTCATAATTACAAAATAACATCAGTTGTGTTTAAATAAGTTTTATTTTTTTGTTTTGTTTTTTGCATAAAAAAAAAAATCTAGAGCAAGGGAACATTCATTCATGGATTTGCGCTACGAGACATCTTCACACAGTCAAGTGTGCCAACATATACCTCGGTAAATAAATATTAAATTAAAGTAAACTTAAATTCAAGTCTCGCACACTTCAAGCACTTTGAATGGAACATACGTATATGTCTGCTTCCAACTGGAATCATGGTGGTATATCTTGTTACGTCCACTATGCAGGGCACTTACGTTTGAATAGAACAAACGTCTGAAGTGATAAGAGAGACATACCAAATGTACAGACCAGGGGGATGGAAAGACTGGAATTGAGAACCGCTGTATTAGATCGATAAAGATAAAATGTCATATTGTGGACTAACAGTCTACTTTATGAAGAGCTTACGAGCAAACAAATTGCACAAATAGAGCCTTGCGTACCCATTTAAGAATCAATTTGATATTGAACGATTTGAATCATTCACACTGAAACTGAATTCACTCCTGTTTGTGGTCTTCATCAATGGCCTCATTTCTGGCTGCGCTTTGTGTGTGCATTTAGTAATTCTTCCTGTTGATTCACACAAGTCTGGCAAAGTGGACACCTCCGGTTAACAATACCGTGCCTTCTGTTTTCATAGACTTAACAGGTGGTGT
Source organism: Carassius auratus (assembly GCF_003368295.1). Lineage (NCBI taxonomy): Eukaryota > Metazoa > Chordata > Actinopteri > Cypriniformes > Cyprinidae > Carassius > Carassius auratus. The sequence goes on along the minus strand of NW_020523902.1, from coordinate 347,873 downwards.
AGATGATCCGAATAGAATTGTCTTATGGTCATATTTGCTCACCCAAGACAAACGGACTGTGAATTTCATTGACAGGCGTCTGTGTATCTCTTTGCTGATGAGCACTGGGGTGGCTGGAGGCGGGGAAGGTCTATGTTGGGAGGTTGTCCTGGGAGACAGATGGTGACTAGATCCTCTTGATGCCAAGAATGTTCTGGAAGATCTCCATGCTAACAGTCCCAGGCTTATGTAGGAGGTGCGTACATCGGCACCATGTTCATGCACAGGCCACATCCACGTTCCATCTGTTCCCTGCTCATCTTATCTGCATTGTGCCGAATCCCTCTGGGTCTGTGGTACGTACCTGAATACTGTAGCTGTTGTGTTTAAACTTTTTTTTCTGCACTAAAAGGAGCTTTAGCCTTTGCATCAGTTGTGAATCCAAAATCACAGACATACTGCTTGCATGGTTAACGTAGAAATGCGCAAATCTCAGTGCAAATCCATTGTTCTTAATGCATTTATCTTATTAAAAACATTATAAAAGACAGCGTAAACATTATTAACAAGAACAAAAACACACATACACACACAAGCATCTTCTTGCACGCTTCTCTGGCACTGAATTGTCACTTTGCGCTGATGTGTCATTGATCTGTGTCGGGAAATAAGATTCACGCTTCGCTCTGAAATTATGTAGCTCACCCTCCTGGCATGTGGAATCGCCACCCACTAGAACTGGTAACAAGACCTACTATGCATCAGATGCTTGAAAACTCTAGCACTTATACAGACAGAATTTTTAACAGCATATCGCAGATGGCGAGAACTTTCTCATGCACTAAAGTTGAACACACAAGTCGCAGAGACCAGACGCAAAGCAGTGCCAGCATTACTCATGGTTTTATTTAAATGTTATATGTGGAGGGGTTTGACACTGCTTAACATAAATACATGCAGCGACTGTCACAGAGACTAATAAGGACACGGCATGGTTTTCTGAATAACCTTTAGTTACAGTTCTTATCTCCCCCACAACATCTATGATTTTATGTATTGATTCGAAACCGGACTAAAATCTCCATGTTAATTACAAAGGTGGAAGGTGTATGTTTTCTACATCATTCATGGAGCTATTTTTCTGAAATGATGTAGCTGGATCTTCATCTAACAATATATTTTGTTAATGTTACTACTTGTTTCAGGACATTCAGAGATGTTTAGAATTAATTTGAAATGTTAATTTATCCTTAATATAACCAATAAATAAATGTTTTTTAAAACATTTAAAACCTGGATTCGTTGGCTGGGATTAAAATGTCTTGAAAGTTTCATAAAATTAAATTAATATATTTTTTGTCAGATGCCATCTATATTGACAGACTTTTTTACAGATGTTGTGTGAGAAAAATACAGACTTGTCCAATTGAGACAGAAAAACTAGTCTTGTCAGAAGGAAGTTTTAAGTTTTGCAGCAACTCTGATGAAATATGGCTTTTAAGTGTGTCAACACAAATGATGAAACTGTCATAAACATTCACAGTATTTGTATACAGTAATAGCCACTAAAACTTTTGCTTATTTGTGCTTTTTTCAGCTTTTTTTGAATGGCACATTTTATGGCCTGCAAATGAGTCAGATCATTTACATTATCCTTTATATTATTTGTACTTGTGGTATCAGCGTTAGCAAAAAGTATAAAAATATAGATTTGATAATGAACCGTTTTGTTTCTACAAATAATAATAAAAAAAAGTGCAGAAAACAAAAATTTGTTGGGTCTCTGTTAACAGTGATTGAAACAACATTGCAAGTTTCTTGTAAAGGAACCTTTTATTTCTTCTATGTGAATGAATTTGATGTTTAGAAACAAATCTGATTATCTACGCCAAGAGTCACAAAAACTTTGCCTCCCTATTTAAGAACATAGAAAATAGGGAATACATCAACACATAACAGAAAACAAGCTATTTCATTGGTTTTTGAAGAGTGTATGTTTCTGTTGAGAGGATGGAGCTATTTAAGATCTTCATAATAACGTTAGGAACTGGCGACTGCGTGACCTGTCATCTGTCTGCATATTAGAGCATGTCATTTCCCAGCGAATTAAAATATCAGCCTTGTCTTGTTGTTCTTCTGAATGTTTGTTTTATTAGATATATTCAAATTAAAGTCCCGAGGCCTATCTGTTCAAAAGCAAAGCATGCTCTCGGTACATTGCTATTGTCCTTCTGCTAAAAATAGTCTCGTTGTTTGTTGATGGAAAGGATTGCAATATTGAAATAGCAGTCATGTGGTGTGTCTGGACTGACTCAAGGACGTAGAGGTTGGCCAGCTTATTGTTAATGTAAATAAATGCAAATATTAAAATGAGCCTTTGCACCTATGATACAGCATTAAAGTGCTGTTTTATGTCCATCGGGGGTTAATAATGTGAATTCCATCGATTTCTGGACTTTAGAGAGGTGTTCACAGATTTTCTGTCCGTGGTGGGATTGTTGTGCTTGTTAATCCATATGAGTCAGAGTGTGGTGTGTCTTGCTAGGTATAGGTCATTGCTAATGGCATGCTAATGAGAGCCTGCTAATCAATTTGTGCTTAATCAGCCAATCAATGTTTGCTATAGCTGGCAAGCACACAGAGCTCCAAACAGCAGCAGAGCCGTGAGAAACTGCAAGACATCTTGCCCCGGGTTTAAACTAAGTTTGTTACTTTCCTTCACACTGATTCTGTTGCTTTAGAAGGGATTTCATGTGGTTCTTGTCTGATTTTACAAAGACAAAGAAACATAGATGGAAAGAATATATTAGTATCCTTATTGGCCACTAATAGAGGTCTCCCTCATGCAGACAATTGAATTTAAAGGGATGGTCTATGCAAAAATGCAAATTCTGTCATTACTAAACCTCATGTCATTTCAAATAATTTTCTGCCTTCTGTGGAACACAAAAAAAAGATATTTTAAAATAAGTTGGTATACCTGAACAAAAATGCAATGGAAATTTATGGGAACCAAAACTGTTTGGCTGTCGACATTCTTCAAAAAAAATCTTCTTTTGTGTTCCCCAGAAAAAAAGTTGCATAGGTTTGGAACAACTTGAGAGTGCATGATGACATTTTCACTTTTGGGATCATGCAGTTGCTAATTATTGTAAATATTGTTAAAGTGCTCCTATTATGCCATTTCGAATATGGTCTTTCATGGAGTGTGTAACATAGCTGTATGTGAATGTAAATTATTTTCAAAGTTTTAAATTGTCTCCCAAAAGAAAGAATTGACTCTGAACAGCCTAAACGAGATGCCAGTAATTTGAATCCCCCTGTCACAGGGTAACACATTTGCATAATGCCCACCTATGTTCTAACTTAACCACCCTCAAACACTGTAGCTAGTTTGTGTGGTTAACATCATGTTGAGAAGATGCTGTGTCCTACACTGTGTCCTAATCCAAAAGGTGATGCTGGAAAGAATCAGTGGTTTGAATTCATTTAGCAGTACAACCCCAATTTTGTGTGTGTGTGTGTGTGTGTTCCTGTCATTTTACTGATGACTTCTTACAGTATCTAATCTTAGAGATTCACAGAACACATGCTCTTGAACTCAGTACCCAGTTTATAAGGACCAACCTGTTACGTAACACAGAGACAGGATGTAATCGCAAGGCGTGTTTATTAACCAAGCTCAAAAGTCAGGAAGTCACAGTAAATACAGGGCAACACAGGGGCGGACACAAGGCAGATGGCACGGTGACATAGGGACCTTGGTGGGCAACGATGATGGTGCTTGCTTCGGTGATGATCCCTCGAATCCTGGTGAGTGCGCAATCCTCGTGAAGGTGAACGAATAATCCAGAGAAGCATGAAGATCCAAGACGACGACGACACAGGAAGACTCAGGCAGGAACTAGGACACAGGAAACAGGTACGGGAGGACACCAGGGAGAAACAACGATCTGACAACATGAAACACCAGTTACTGAACTTATATAGGACACAAACAATTGAAACCAGCTGGCGCTGCTGATCATCGCTGATCAGTGACCACGCCCATAGACACACACATAACAACACGATAGACGAGAGAGAGAGAGTGAATTCATGAACCATGACAGTACCCCCTCCCCTACGAACGCCTCTTGGCGTTCCCTGATGGTCTTACCTGACGATTGTAATCATCCATAAGAGAGTGATCCAGAATGTCTCTAGCAGGAACCCAACTTCTCTCCTCCGGACCGTAACCCTCCCAGTCCACCAGGTACTGAAATCAGTGTCCCCTCCTTCTCGAGTCCAGAATGCGGTTAACCAAATAAGTGGGTTCCCCATCTACGAGATGCGGCGGGGGAGGAACCGGGACAGGCGGATTAATGGGTGCCCAAAACACAGGCTTGATTTTAGATACATGGAAGGCGGGGTGAATTCTCCTGTACGTGGGAGGAAGTTTGAGGCGGACTGCCACCGGACTAATGATCTTGGTGACAGGAAACGGGCCAATAAATTTGGGAGCAAGCTTATTAGAGACGGAGCGGAGAGGAATGTTCTTAGTTGAAAGCCACACTTTTTGACCAACGACGTATACGGGAGGCTTTGACCGTTGGCGATCGGCCTTGGCCTTGGCGCGCACCCCCACTTGGAGAAGAGTCTCACGGGCTCTAGTCCAAGTGTGGTGACACCTCTGGACGAAGGCGTGCGCGGAGGGGACCGCGACTTCGGATTCCGTACTGGCAAAAACTGGTGGCTGGTAACCTAAGCTACACTCAAACGGAGTAAGGCCCGTAGCTGACACTGGCAACGAGTTGTGTGCGTACTCCACAATAGAAAGTTGTTGGCTCCAAGAGGAAGGATTCTTGGAAACCAAACATCGCAATACTCTCTCCAGATCTTGGTTGGCCCTCTCTGATTGAAAGCCGAGCTCTCCCCACCTGCATGGGCTCCAGGTCGTGCGAGGAACTGACCATATCCAGGACTTCAGGACGTCTGGTCTCCATGCCGCGAACTGGAAGGTCTTGTTGGAAACGGCCCATCTTGCTAAGGCGAGCATCCACTCGAAGTGCTAATTCGATAAGTCCATCGAGACTAGTGGGAAGGTCCAGCATGTATATCTCCCTCTGGATACGGTCAGCCAACCCATGCAGGAATCTGTCCCACTGCGCCTCCTCGTTCCATCGGCACTCTGCAGCCAGGGTGCGGAACTGGATGGAATATTCCGACACCGAACCATGACCTTGGTGGAGATCGGTGAGTAGTCTGGCCGCCTCCCTACCCGCCGCCACCCGATCGAAAACCTTCCCCATCTCCTCGGAGAGTGCCTGGAACGAGGTGCAGCATGGGCCTTGGTTCTCCCACACTGCCGTTCCCCAGAGAGCCGCCCTCCCGGATAATAGCGTTAGTACGAACGCCATCTTGGATCGCTCTTGGTTGAACGTCTGAGGCTGTAGGGCAAAGTGCATCGAACATCGAGTAAGAAATGTTCTACAAAATTCTGGTTCACCTGAATAACCCTCTGGTGTAGGCAGTCTCGGTTCTTGCCGCGGCTGCGGCTCTGGAGGAGAGGCTGGACTCTGCAGTGTGGGTGGCACAGTGGAGACTCGTAGCTGTAGGATCTGCTGGGTGAGCTTGGACACCTGTGTCACAAGTGCTTGGACCGCCCTCCCTGTGATAGACATGTTCTCCTCCTGAGTGTCCATCCTCGCGATACTTCGGGCTGCAAACTCGTTCCATGTGGAAGCTCCTGCTACATCCATAATGTGGGTCAGATAGTTCTGTTAAGTAACACAGAGACAGCATGTAATCGCAAGGCGTGTTTATTAACCAAGCTCAAAAGTCAGGAAGTCACAGTAAATACAGGGTAACACAGGGGCGGACACAAGGCAGATGGCACGGTAACACAGGGACCTTGGTGGGCAACGATGATGGTGCTTGCTTCGGTGATGATCCCTCGAATCCCGGTGAGTGCGCAATCCTCGTGAAGGTGAACAAATAATCCAGAGAAGCGTGAAGATCCAAGACGACGACACAGGAAGACTCAGGCAGGAACTAGGACACAGGAAACAGGTACGGGAGCACACCAGGGAGAAACAACGATCTGACAACATGAAACACCAGTTACTGAACTTATATAGGACACAAACAATTGAAACCAGCTGGCGCTGCTGATCATCGCTGATCAGTGACCACGCCCATAGACACACACATAACAACACGATAGACGAGAGAGAGAGAGTGAATTCATGAACCGTGACAAAACCTGTACGTTGGATAAATAATAGATGTTTATTTCTGTCGAGCATTTAAAATACAGAACTATGGCAATAGACATATCATTTCTGTCACTCTCGTTATGCAGTAGACCAATCACAACAGACTGGGTCATCTGACCAATCGGAGCAGAGAAGGCTCACAGGTAGGATGGGTTTAAAGAGACTGAATCTTTAGAACTGCTTTGAATGAATCATTAGAGAATCCTTGGAAAATGAGATAATATTTAATGCATATTTTGAGAAAATCAAAGCATTTTTACACTTTGCATGCATACAAACCTATTGTAGGAGACACCCACAACAATATTATGAAACATAAAAATGGCATAATAGGGCACTTTAATATATTGCTGCTTACTTAAATGTAATTCACAGCTATATCTCAGTTAACAGGGAATGTTCTGGCAAGATTCTCTTGAAGTAATGAACAAAGATTCTTTCAGTAACATTAATATAATGTTTACTCCAAGTTATTTCTTGTATAATTTTCTTAAAATATTAGCACAAAAATGGTATATATTGTTCATGGAATGTTCCCTTAATGTTCATATAACCGAATATAAATTACAAAAAAATGCAAACATAAAATCAAACAAATATAAATTTGATCATTCAGAAATAACTTCTAATTAGCAAATGTTCTCAAAACATATTTTTGTTAACTGGGATGCTGTGATGTCTGTTGAATTACTGTATACAGTTTCGGAAAACATCAATCTGTACTTCCACTCAACCTCATAAGACATGTTGATCGATTCTAGGTGAAACATTAAGCCTTGTTTTAAAAACTCTCAGTAAAATGATGTAACCCACTCCATTTTCCACAGAGCTCTTGTAGCAGAAAGCACATTTCCTTGAAAAGAAAAAAGAATACAAATGCAAGAACCCACAGGCGCACAAAACAAGAACTAATTCCTGACCTGACAGGCTGGAGAGGAAAAGCTATAAATTAATCTCACAAATAAAATCAGCCTAGTGGTGACCGTTCAATGGAAGGCAACTGTATCCCAACTGTATCCCTCTTCCTTTGAAGAAATGGAATGAAATTGCAGCGCGCTACTGAATGTAATCATACATTTATTAAAGCATAAAAGAGAGGCAGTCACATCCCATAAAAGACTAATCTATATCCCTTAAACGCTGCTCGGCTGTCAAGAAAAGGAGAAAACTGGATCGTTTAGTAATTTGTGCTGAGTCAAGTGTTTTTTTTTCTCTATAACAGAGCCACACCGAAGAGCTGACAGCTATTACCTCCACCTGTCACCTGTTATAACAACCAGAAACAAAGTATTTCTTATTTTGGAGCTGTTTAAGAAAGAGTCATTGAAAGCACTAAAGTAAAAAAAGAAAAAATGAACCAATTATTCACAGTATCATCTTGGTCTTTTTCCTTTCACTAGTTGCATGTGAATAAAAAAGTTATTGGTGCCAATAAAAATTTTTTTTGATCTCCACACAAAGCCATCAAATGATTCTAATTTATTTTTTTAAACAGCGACTGGCCAATCAGATGCTTAAGTGGCTATGGAAGGAATAATGTTTTCATTAGGCATCGCTAGTAATTGAAATAGAAAGACTGAAATAGTATTTTCTAATAAAAAAGTATTCGATTTATTTAAAACTTTGAAAAATATTTTTTTTACAGTGTATGATGAAAAGGACACATCAAGCAGCCTTGACAGTTTTTACACAGAATGTGAGTGAACAAACTCAAGCAAAAGTGCTGCCTCATACTGTGATTTGACTTTTTTTTAAGGTGAAAGTCTCTCCAGTGTTCCTCCACACTATGATTACAGTGTGACTCCGTCATATCCATACTAAATAGTGAGCGGGGGGGTGAAACCAGCCCTGCAGAGACCGCATTCCAATGAGGGGGGAGTCATTACAAATTCTTTTTGATAGCAAATGTATTTGAATATCTTTCAAGCTGTCCCACTCACACCCCACACCTTTTATTTTTCCGTAAGTTATTTAATCTTAAGTTTGTCGTTGTGGGGTTTGATTTTGCAGTGTACAGAGAATTCACGCTAAACAAGCATTTTCCAAAAATGAAAAATTACCTCCTGCCCTCATATACATCGAAATGTCGTTATGATCTGAAAGCAGCCACCCACAATGTCTCCGACTGTGATTTTAAACTTCAGGAGATGAAATGTGGGATTGTGGGTGTTTGGATTGAATCTCTGTCTATTCTTGTCATTTGTAGCTCAGTTTTTTTTTTTTTTTTTTTTCAGAAAATACAATCAACAAAATAATGCCATCAAAGAAAGATTAGAGCATTTAACACTTAATAACTAAAGGTAATAGAGTTTTAGCAAGGTGAGCACATTCAGTAAGTTTGTGTCATATTTACATCTATAGTCAGCCAAGCTGACATTTTTGCATTATTCTAACTCCAACCTGCTCCAAGAAAATCAGCACATGGCCATATAGATTTAGTGGATTGTGTCTTGCTTGAAGGAATTAATGAAATAATGAAAATAACAATGATCAGGCCCTACATAGAGACATTTTAAAACCAAAAAGATTTCTGGCGTGAAATGAAGAAATAAAATATAAATATGAAATAAAAATATAATATTTGAACTATTATTAGGTCACTACCTGACAAACACATAACCATTAAAATCAGAGAAGACTGGTGTGAAATTATTAAATATAATATTAAAACATGACACTAAAATATTAATATCATGCATGCAGTGTTATTTAGTTCACTATTTGAATAGAAGCAAATATGTTGCACGGATTAAAAGAAGTGAAATATAAGCTATAAATATAAGTTTCTAATTACGATATATACTTGATATTGCAATGAGACATGCAGTAATTCAGAAAGAGGAAAGTATATGGATCAGTTTTAGAAATAGATTACATATTTTTATATAACAGTAAGCACAGGTAAGTGGGAGACAAAAGACTTTGTGACTAGAACTATATCAAGATGTTCTCTTTGGGGGGCTTGTCATTATTATCAGTATCCAAAAGGCTAAAGTAGGAGACCTGCGTTCTTGCCCTGCGAGCTTCTCCGTAAATGAGCTGCCCCGTGGATCTGTTTCGCTGCCGCCCGTCAGATGTTCTCTGTCTTTCCCAGAGTTACTAAAGGAGCTGCTCTGCTCTGCCTATCAAATCCTGCTTAATCTCTCTTTAAGAACACAGCCTTTCATCTCTCCAGCCCTTCATGGGAGAAACCCATTTAGGACCATCACCGTAGGGTCATTCCTTGAGGTCAAAGAAGACGTGCTGTTTGATGCACACCACTCTCGCCAAAGTGAAAGTAAGGACGGCGTGTGTCCTGATATTAACCAAGGACAAAGAGCCAGCTGAAGTGTCATTGGTCTTGTTCTGATGGGAGGTAAAGGCCATTGCAGTGCATTGCAGCACATACATTTAGATGTGGCTGACAAAAACAATCGGACATACAACTGATTTTACAGGGTTTCTGGGGGTCTTACATAGGTCTTAAAAAGTATTAATTTTTGCTTCCACAAACTTGTGAGTTCACCCAAAAATGAAAATTCTGTCATTTATTCACATCAAGTTGTTTCAAAGCTGTATGAGTTCTTTCTTCTTCTTCTTCCTTCTTCCTTCCTCCTTCTTCCTTCTTCCTTCTTCCTTCTTCTTCCTTCTTCTTCTTTCTTCTTCTTTCTTCTCCTTCTTGTTCTTCCATTTAACTTGTGGGTCACCAAACAGTTGTTGGTCCCTATTGACTTCCATGGTGTGCAAAAAGGATTATACAATTCAAATGGGGATCAGAGATCAGTTTGGTTACCCGCATTCTTCAAAATATCTACTTTTGTGTCCAGCAGAAGAAAGTTAAAGAAATAATGAATATCTTTATCTGTAATATTGTCTTGTGTACCAGTACAAACATCCTTGAATCGAGATAACATTTACTTAAGATGCAAAATGAACATAAAGAAGTATTTTTTGAGAGAGAGAGAAAATTAAAAGAATTAAGTGACTTAACCTTTAAAACAATAGGAAATATCTGTGAATGGGATGTGAAAACTTGTTTTCCCTTTGAATTACATAGATTTTTCTGAGCCCATTGGCAGATATTTTTTATTTCAATAACAAATAATTAAATTACAAACATAAATATATTTCTCATACGTCAAGACTTTTTGTCATTTTTGCATCTCTGTTGATTTAAGAAATTTTTTGACATTTGCACTAGAAAAACAACTTTACTGTTGTGCATTGTAATCAGAATGTACAGTAGATATTACATTCTTTTTCTAGATCCAAGGTCATGGAGATATGTTGGAAGTTGTATTTTCAAAATTTGCTGTTAACTCTTTTTGTTCGGTTTCAACATTTACTTTTAGAGAACATATTGTGTTCCCTTAATTTAGATTTTTTTTCATTATTTGGTTTTAAAAAGGTCCTCAAAATTCACCTCAATTCGCAGAAACTGTGTCTTAAGATGTTTAAGATCCCCTTCTAATGGGTTAGTTCACTGATCATGCGTCAAAAACTGCCTTAATTAAAAACGCACTAGATTTTCTCCCTCTGAAAGGGTGTTTTTACATTCTCTACAGGATTTGTGAGAAGGTACCTGAGGGACGCCATAGAAAACGGGGGCAGAGAGAACGGGCTCTTCATTTATTTTCATCACCAATCAGCTCTTAAATAATGCATTGATCTCTGGGCTTGCTGTTAATTCCCCTGTTATCAAGATGTGCAAAGTGGACGTGGCAGCGCTTGATGGATGAGAGGTACAGGCCAGCTGTCTATTTGCTTTGACAGACATATTCCCACTGCAGGGGAAGCACAGGCAACCTTTGAGTATCAACGTCTTATCCGTCTTTCAGCAGAGGACAGTGGCTCATTAAACCCCAAGCAGTGCTTTTCAAAAACAGCTTACAAGTTATAATAGCAATTCACATTTAAAGTTCTTTCCTGACAGATGCAAAGTTATTTATTTTTGAGCTTTCAGCCGAAATGGATTGTACATATTCACTTGTCTTTATTCTGTACCCATCTGCCCACAAATGAGATGGTATGACTGCGTGAGCATTATAGTAGAATCTAATGAATAGCATTTACTTGATGTAACTGTTTTTTTTAATATAACTGAAGCATACTTCCTATATAGTATGCAAGAAAAACACTCACTGAGATTCTTCAGTGTGCAGCCGATGAACACTTTTCTGTCCCATGAGGCCAAGACCTGAGGAGTGTCGGATTCAAAGATACAATAATGAAATATACTCTATACTATTCAAAATGTGTGGGGTCGGTATGATTGTTTTAACATTTTTGAAAAAAGTATTTTGTGCTCACCAAGGGTGCATTTATTTGATTAAAAACACAGTAAAACGTTACAACTTAAAAGAACGGTTTTATTGCGTATTATAATGTTTTATCAAATTATTTCTGTGATGCAAAGATTAATTTTCAGCATTATTACTCTAGTCTTCAGTGTCACGTGATCCTTCAGAAATCATTCTAATAAGCTGATCTGATGCTCCAGAAACAAATTGTTGAAAACAAATTGTGCTGCTTAATATTTCTGTGATAATATTTTTTCAGGATTATTTGCATTCATTTGAGATATTAATTTATTTTTTGTAACAATGTAAGTCTTTACAGTCCTTTACTGAATCCTTGCTAAAAGTAATAATTTCTTAAAACAACAACAACAAAAGTACTCCAATCCTAGTGTAAAAAATGAGCTGTGAGCCAGGCTACTATTTTAAAATGTTACAGTGTTTATTTCGGGTTAAACTGTACTTATTTAACAACACTAACCAATTATATTTTGTGGTTGTTGTTGTTAGCATGTCATACGCCAGAGAACATATGGGTCAGTCATGCTTACAGTTAATTTAGTCAGCTATTAGCAACATATTTGCATAACGATGACCTCAGAGCTAAACAGGATTGGAATAGACACCACCAAATTTCAATTAGATTTTTATTTGTGTCATGACATTTTTCAGATCATCCCTACATCCCAAAACATGAAAGAAAGATAACTACACACAATATACAGAGACAAGTTAAAGCTTCGTTTGATCGACCTGAATACATTCTTAAGTTCTTTATTTATATATATATATATATATATATATATATATATATATATATATATATATATATATATATATATGGTATCAGATTAAAGGACACCAGGAGAAGATGTCCTCTTATTGCAAAATGTAGAACTGACATCTTAAACTCTTCCATAATTTTGCATTAAATATGACTGTATTTTCTGTGTACACAGTAGTATAAATATAATGCTGATGATGTCATTATTCAAAAGAGATCAGATGTGGTGAAGGTGCGTCCTCTGCTGGTCACAGAATGAAGCTACACCTGAATTCTTTTCTTTTTCTTTTTTTTTTTGGTTCACATGTGAGATTTCTTCAATTATATCATCATTTTTAACCACAGTAATTAGATTGGGGAGGAGAGCATGTGCAAGTCTCAGCAAGTCTCAGTGTCTTAGAAAATTAAACGAAATAATTAGAGAAACAGTAAGAGAAATAATTCCACACATTAAACTTAAGAGTTTCGGAAGAGAAGTCAAAAATGGTTCAGATTTGGCAAGATAGCTTTGTATTCTGACTGCTTTTCAGCAATTGACTCATTTGTGTCTATTTTGTTTTATGTTTTTAAACTAAGGAATATTATGAGAAACAAAATAACATCATGAACGCTTCCGTCAGGTCTTTTGTGCTGTGAAACACCATCCTCTGAACAATAGCATTTTCTTCTGAGATTGAATCTTAGCTTGGTTACCATGAAAGCCATCACTTTAACTCTCTGGAGTTGATCCCCGCGTATACGCGTTATGAGGTATCTTCTCCTGATGACCCTGAAAAGAACTTAAATTACACTTTCTGTTTTGATCATACAGAGAAGAGCAATACATCAATCGAATCTGTAAAGGGTCTACTTTTATTTGAATACAGACATAACAAAACTTTGTGCATTTATAAAATAAAGATAACAAACAAGGTGTGCTGTCTACAGCCTTGGTCTGTGGTGATCTTCATTTAGAAACGCGTTATCCCCCACAGGAATCTATTGTCCTCCACAAGTAATGTGATATCATTCTGGAAACTGCAAATGACATTCCAGGATGCATAATATGATAAATTTACTGTAGTATATCAACATGAAAAACACCTTATTAAATATTTAATCAGTAAAGCACAGCAGAACACATAAATGTGACTCTCTTTGTGTGTGTGTGTGTGTGTGTGTGTGTGTGTGTGTGTGTGTGTGTGTGTGTGTGCGTGCGCTAAATTATTACATATTTTATACATTCATCTGGCATTGTCATGTTGGAAAATGCAAGGTCTTCCCTGAAAGAGAAGACGTCTGGATGGGAGCATATGTTGTTCTAGAACTTGGATATACCTATCAGCATTGATGGTGCCTTTCCAGATAAGCTGCCCATGCCACACGCACTCATGCAACCCCATACCATCAGAGATGCAGGCTTCTGAACGGAGCACTGATAACAACTTGGGTTGTCCTTGTCCTCTTTAGTCCGGATGACATTGTGTCCCAGTTTTCCAAAAAGAACTTCAAATTTTGATTCGTCTGACCACAGAACAGTTTTCCACTTTGCCACAGTCCATTTTAAATGAGCCTTGGCCCAGAGAAAAAGCCTGCGCTTCTGGATCCTGTTTAGATGGCTTTTTTTACCTATAGAGTTTTAGCCGGCAACAGCGAATGGCACAGTGGATTGTGTTCACAGAAAATGTTTTCTGGAAGTATTCCTGAGCCCATGTTGTGATTTTCATTACAGTGCCATCTAAGGGCCCAAAGAACACGGGCATCTAGTATGGTTTTCCTGCCTTGACCCTTACGCACAGAGATTGTTCTAGATTCTCTGAATCTTTGGATGATTTTATGCACTGTAGATGATGATAACTTCAAACTCTTTGCAATTTTTCTCTGAAAACCTACTTTCTGAAATTGCTCCACTATTTTTCGCCGCTGTATTGGGGGAATTGGTGATCCTCTGCCCATCTTGACTTCTGAGAGACACTGCCACTCTGAGAGGCTCTTTTTATACCCAATCAAGTTGCCAGTTGACCTTATAAGTTGCAAATTGGTCCTCCAGCTGTTCCTTATATGTACATTTAGCTTTTCCGGCCTCTTATTGCTACCTGTTCCAACTTTTTTGGAATGAGTAGCTCTGATGAAATCCAAAATGAGAATAATAATATTTGGCATGACATTTCAAAATGTCTCACTCTCAACATTTGATGTGTTATCTATAATCTATTGTTAATAAAATATAAGTTTATGAGATTTGTAAATTATTCCATTCCTTTTTTACTCACAATTTGTACAGTGTTTTTTGAATCGGGTTTGTATGTACATTTTCAAATTTTGTTTATATTGTCAATGTGTCATTTTCGCCGTATGGGGGAGACATTACTGCAGAAATCCAACACTTTTACTCAACATCATCATCTAACGCTGGTCTGTCTCTCTCTTTCTCTTTCTCTCTCTGTGTGTGTGTGTGTGGATGGAGGAGGCAAAGCCAAACACACATACACAGACACAGAGACTAGGACCACAGCGACCGGTCTGTCTCCTTAAGATGCTGAAATAACGGCGAGAAACGAACATCTTTCGATTGTTGATCGAGACCAGCTCACTTAGTAACCAAAATGTCTGGAAAAATAGACAGTAAGCAAGGTAAGTGTTTACCTTTATTTACATTTATTAATAATTTTATATGAACTTCAGTTAGCCGCGTTAGCATTAGCGTCAGATGAGGGTTCAAGGCCACTGACAGGATCAAAGCATCTTATCTTTATCTTATTTTTGATGGCCAAAACGCGACGTATGAACGCCTTAGATTATATATTCGGGTCATTCAATTTATTTTTAAGATAATCAGGTATTAATGTCTACATTAGTGTGTCTCAGACAGCTGTATTTGGGTGTGGACGGAGCTGCTTATAGCGCTGTTGTTGACTTTTGCTAGCTGTCAGACTTCGCGTGTTTGTCAAATTCCTCCTATTTGTTGTTTATTTTAAATATGTAGTTTGCGTTTTGTTGCACTAGTTATCTGTAGAGTTTGTGTTACAGTTGTTTTGTGCTGCTGTCTGGCCCTTTCTGGTCGTGTGTGTTGTAATGGTCTGCTGTCCACAAATGTA
>NW_020523902.1:0-27500 GCF_003368295.1 Carassius auratus | reverse complement strand
TGAAAACTTGATTTATAATGTATTTTATGGTTTCAGCACAATTTATTAATATCACAGACTTTCTTTAATCAGAAAATTGTGATAACGAACATTTCATGTCTTTTTTTTTCGGTGGGGTGGGGGGGGGTATTAATGTGTAATCTATGTTTAATGTGCCTATCATATTACAAAAAGTTTTACCAGTAAATTAATTGAAAACTGAGCATATTGTGTCTATTTCTCCTACATATCCATGGATGTTTGTGTGTGTGTGTGTATACACTTACATAATATCCCACTTTCCCATGTGTGAGCTTGTCATTTAAACCTTAAAACTTAAAATAGAGTTGAACACACAGAACCTGGAGTATCAAGCCCTCGTATCCACTACACGGCTTTGGTTACAGTGGGCAACCGCTGCTTCATATTGCCCAGGTGCAGTGTCCAACCGCACACTTTCCCGCTACCAGGGAGCAGTGCCGGACCGTCCTGCTTTCTACCGAAAGAGTGATAGTGTCAGAGCCAACATGTCCAAAGTTGCTGTGCCTGGTGAGTGTCCATTCACCACCTGTCACAAAGAAAAGTTTCGTTTTTAACATTAACTATGAAATCTGTTTTGCATTTCAGAATGGCTAAATTGATGTCTATGAAATGTTTTTTGAAGAACCCAACATGTTGCATAATATCTTCATAATCATATCACCACTGTGGGTCTCTGGCAGAAGCCGTAATCTAGGAATGGGAGTGTCCGAGTAGTTATTTATGCAGGTCGACTCTTAGAAGCTTGTACAAGAGGTACACTAGGCAAGGTTAGGTTTTCCAACAACTGGTAGTGCTGGTATATGAGAATATCTTGGGAACTTTAATTCAAAGACGAGGCCAGCTGTGTCAACACCCCTGAGTCTGACACTTTAATTAACAGCAACTGAAATTGTTAGCGTTTCAGGCCTGTGATTGGACTGATTTGTGCTGTTTAGATACAGACGAGTGCAATCTGAAATTCTTGAATATTTCAAATAGGGTTTATTATATTTTTAAGCATGCAGGAGTTCCCACTGATGCTCTTTGCAGCTGTGGCAATGTGCAAGATTGCTTGTTCTAAATATAAGCAAGGTTTTGAAAGCTTATAAGTTATGAATTATTAGATTAAGCACGGGGATGCTGGAGAATTTAAAGGGCTGCTTCTCAGTGGATTCTAGTGGATCAAATGTCATGCTTGCTGCTTCACATGCTGTAACTCACTTAAAGTTTATTTTTACATCAAAAATCTTTGTTTTCAAGCCCTAGTGTGGTCATAGGTTTACACTCACCTTGCAGAATGTGCAAAATAATAATTTTTGAGGGATCATTAAAAATCACTTTTATTAAAACCAGTGATATTTTGCTGATTCTGCAAGGTGTCTGTAAACTTATGGCAGCTGTATTTTGTTCCTCTGAGTAGGATATTGATTTGATTTCAGTCTTTTAATACTGTGAAGGCTAAGAATAATCTCAAT
The DNA here is from genome assembly GCF_003368295.1 of Carassius auratus. Classification (NCBI taxonomy): domain Eukaryota; kingdom Metazoa; phylum Chordata; class Actinopteri; order Cypriniformes; family Cyprinidae; genus Carassius; species Carassius auratus. Next base: position 26,025 of record NW_020523902.1, on the reverse strand, counting down.
ATAAATTTGCAGACTGTGATATGTCACTGATATCACCAGGTTTAAAAATAAACCCTATCATTTCAAGGCAGCAGGAAAGGCCACGTATTCAGAGAGGTCAAACAGCAGAGCGCTATAATCATCTTGTTAATGATTTCACACCCATTTAAAAACAACTGATAAACATGCAATGTATTAGATCTTATACTTTTGTCTCTGCATATTATCAAGCTGGAGCAAGTTCAGTGAATTATGCAAGTAACACTAAGAAAATACATGAAGCTGCAGAGAGGATTTTACTGTTTTGGTCAATGTGTGTTATTATCCTTTTCTGTGGCCGGAACTTTTCGCTTCCCACCAGTGGTGGACGAAGTACACAAATCAAGTACTTGAGTAAAAGTACAGATACGAATAATAAAATATTACTCCAGTAAAAGTAAAAGTACTCCTTTTTCAATTTTACTCAAGTGAAAGTACAAAAGTACTCAATTTTGTATGTACTTAAGTAAAAAAGTACTGAAAGATAGATGTTTGCAATTTTATATAGGCTAATTTAATTTTATATTAGCACATTTTTTTTTTTTATAATCCTACTGCTCAAAATACCTTTTTCCAAAATAACCACTATATGGAGTCAAGATATATTTTTGTTGTTGATATGGACTACGCTTAAGAGAGTAATGTTCACTGTGAAGTTTACACTGTGATGTACCTGAGAGAAAACAGAGATGATAATCTGATCTTCACCAGTAAGAAAAAAGTATTTTAAAGTTTGTGGTTTTACAGAACACCACAGTTATATATGACAAGATAATAAGGCCTGAAGTTAGGAAGAACATCTTAAGGAAAATATAATTATATTTTCTTAATGATTTTTTTCCTTCTCAAACCTTGTCTGCGGTGTAAAAATACCCCTGGCCAAACGGGGTGCATCTCTTCCCCTCTTTGATAATTACTGTAGTTACCATGTTCTGAACATCACATCCTTTCTTTTCTCCCCAGATGTAATCTATATATATCTATATCTATCTATCTATCTATCTATCTATCTATCTATCTATATATATATATATATATATATATATATATATATATATATATATATATATATATAGGTGGTTGAATAAAAATATTTGGACATTATTTATAAAAATTACCTCAAGTTAGCACCAGCAAGCTTGCTATACATTTAGCATCAGCTACAATATTTACTTATTTTCAGTACCGTTCTGAATAAACATTCATGTCAGTCTAACGTTACTCGTCTAAAAAAAAAAAGCCTCAAGTTCAAATATTCATTTATCACCAATTAACTGTTTGACAAACACTTCCTGCTTCGAGATCTGAATTAAAAAAAAATCTCAAACATGCTCCAAACTCCCAATCTGAATCAACCGAGTCGCCAACAGGCTCCGAAGTCCCAATCTGAATCAACCGAGTCGCCAACAGGCTCCGAAGTCCCAATCTGAATCAACCGAGTCGCGAACAGGCTCCGAAGTCCTGATCTGAATCAACCGAGTCGCGAACAGGCTCCGAAGTTCCGATCTGAATCAACCGAGTCGCGAACATGCTCCGAAGTGCCGATCGGTATCAACCGAGTCGCGAACAGGCTCCGAAGTGCCGATCTGAATCAACCGAGTCGGGAACATGCCCCGAAGTGCCGATCTGAATCAACCGAGTCGCGAACAGGCTCCGAAGTCCTGATCTGAATCAACCGAGTCGTGAACAGGCTCCGAAGTGCCCATCTGAATTAACCGAGTCGCGAACATCCTCCGAAGTGCCGATCTGAATCAACGGAGTCGCGAAAATGTTCCGAAGTCCAGAAGTCCCGATCTGAATCAACCGAGTCGCGAACAGGCTGTGAAGTCCCGATCTGAATCAACGTAGTCGCGAACAGGCTCCGAAGTCCCGATCTGAATCAACCGAGTCGCGAACATGCTCCGAATTGCCGATCTGAAAACTTCGACCAAAGAATGTAAAAAATAATTATATTTCTCTAATAACTCTAACTCTACAACTCTATGAAAGACTCAGATCACGTATCTAAAAATAAATCGCTATAGTAAAAGAGAGAGGAGTGAAGTTTCCTACCGCTCTGCTGTGTTTGGTCCTGAAGCGCGTCTGACGCTCCGCGGCGCGTCTCCGCCCCTCACACGCCCGTTTACAGCGCTAAATTAATCATCTTTGCTAATTATTATACATTTACTTCATTGTCAGCTTCAGGTACTTCATTTATTATTGTTCAATGAACTGTTTGAAACAAAAAAAGGTTGTACTTCAATAATAATTCTAAATTATCAAAATAAAATATATAAAATAAATAATAAAAAATATGATTTTCAGTTACAATAATTAATCCTAAATTCCGACATTAATAACTTACTTTTAGCAACATCAGACGCACATGCTCACAATATCTCACGGTTCTTACTTCTGTAGACTAACACTAAACGGTTCATTTGAATCAGTGAGTGGTCGACTCCAGAACAGCTGCAATCGGATCATTCTAATTCGTAAACGAATCGTTTGGTGCGATTCGCGATCCGATTTAAAGGTTTATTTTGAAAAGACTCAGTTCGTTCATGATGAATCAGACACCGCTTCTGCGTGTCGGAGCACGTGATATATTACAGGGAGTAACGATATGTTTTATGAAATGTAGTGAAGTTAAAAGTACGATCTTATGCTTTGGAATGTAGTGAAGTAAAAGTAAAAGTTACTCAAAATAAAACTACTTCAGTAAAGTACATTGAAAAATGTACTTAAGTACAGTAACGAAGTAAAGCTACTCCGTTACTGTCCACCACTGCTTCCCACTCTCTACATGCATCCTGTCTCATGTCTGATGGGTACATATTACTAACCAAGCTGATGAGAAGCGTACGTACTGGAAAGAATTGTAGGTGTATGATTGTTTGTGTGTTTGGAAAGGGCATGAACTTGTAGATGAGGGACTTTCAGAAACCATCCCATACTGGAGAGTATCCCATGGCCATGGAATTCCGGTTGGATACACTGTGATTTTTGAGGAAAGTTTCAGAGTAGAGGAATGTGGTCTTGGGGATGCTGAATATTATTTCATATAAACAAACTGCTTATTTGTTTAGTTGTTACAATCCATGACATTAACCCAAAAACGAAAATTTAATTATTGAAAATGTGCTTAAGTTGTATTCTCCTTTGGAGTTGGTGGGGTTTGGATTTACTGAGGGTTGTGACTGTTTCATCTTTGTGTCCACCCTTAGTAGTAAAATGGAATGTGTAGATTTATTATTATTGCTCTTTCATTGTATTTAGTATATTCCAATAAAAAGGTGAGAGAGAACATGGTGAGCATCAGTAGTGAGCACCATCAGTGCATTGTGGGACTTTTTAGGAAGTGATCGTTTGAGCTCCATGATCAGTATACTGACTACAATACTCAAATAGGAAGCTGATTGAGATGTACACTGAGTTTCAGTTCCTTTTATTTGTTCAATATGTGTAGCAGTTGTGTCAAAAGAGGGCCCCACAGGACCAAAATCCGTTTATGATTCGACTTAGACCTGTAAAAAAACAACAAAAAAAAGTATGATCTTGTTTGTGAACAATAACAAATATATTGTGATGTTGCTATATGTTTGCCTCTATGTGAGACAGATAAACTGTTTGTGAAATTCAAAAAGCTCCTTCATGGTCCAACAAGCCTTGTCTGAGTTCTTTTGATGATCTCTGTCAGCGATTGTAAGAAAAATAAAAAAAGTCACTGATGATGTGCATGACATTTTTTTTTTTTTTTTTGTGCCAAAATGTTGTACTTTCTACTTTACCTTTATAGGTCATTGCAATTCACCTTCATTTTCATATTCACCTTGTTATTTTACTGTAAAATTCATGACTCTTGCTATATAGGTTGTCTGCAATATGGAGAGATTTCATTTAATTTTACAGCAGATTATTATTATTTTTTTATTAATGTGAGTAAAATGACAGTTCCGGTGTGTATCTTACTAATTCAGTCAAACCTATAACCTCCTTTTCTTTTCAATGTTTCGGATCTTCCTTGGCAACTCTGTGGAATAATCAGAAGGGAGTAAGTACAAAGGAACCTGCCCGAGATCAACGTGTTTAAACTGCTACAAACATCTATCTGTATTTTTTTTAATTAATAATAATTAATAATTCCTAACATTTTATACAGCGCTTTTTTTAGGCACTCAAAGCACTTTACTTTGTCAGGGGGTATCTCCTTATCCACCACCATATTATTATTCATTTGTTTGTTTTAGGTGAAAATATACAATGGGGTCCTAAAATCTGAGACAAATTTCTTTTTTTTTTAATTTAAGAAAATGTAAACCAAAAAATGTTACCATAAAACAATTTAATGCATTGTAGTCCGTACGGATTTTCTTGCTCAAATACTACTGTTAGAGGAAAAGACCTGTATTCAATCAGAAACCTTTTCCATCCCATTGTAGTTCATAAGCAAACAAATGACTTTGACATGTATTTCTTTGCATGTATAATATGATTCTTAAAAGCATTTACGATGTAGGCCTCAAAGTTTCTTGTCTGTCCAAGTTATGGTTTGGGTTGTGCTGTTGTTAGTTGGTGATGTGTGTCTTGGCTTAAAGAATTTGTTATAGTTTCGTTCATCTCTGCATGGGAGATTTTGTTCCATCACTGCTAGCGGTCACAGTCACTCCGTAGTTAAATCATTCTGAAAAAGGTTATTTTTGCCAAAAGCATGCTCTGGTTAGCAAGTTTAACATTAGTATGACGTTTTGAAAAATGTCTAAAGGACACCCAATCGGGTGATGTATATAAGTACAAGTTGGTTTTTCACTTATTGTCTTATGGCTTTTAAAGTAGAAAATTACATTTTATACTTAAAGGTACAATTTGTAAGATATTTGCAGTAAAATATCCAAAAACCACTAGGCTAGTGTTATATATTTTCCCATTCTAAACAGTGACACGGGGCAGAAACTGCATGACAACAGGGCACATGGACAAATGTGGAATTAACTTCGTGACAAACTTCAACTAAAAAGAGATGCTGAGATACCTTTAAAGGTACGGATTGTAGGACCTTCCACTGGAGGGCGCACAATAACAATCGCGTGGTTTGATGACGTTAAGAAGGAGCATGGAATGATGGGATTTGTTGTCTTCTACCCAACCTCTGACGGCCATCAATCAGACGGAAAGATAAATCACGGATTTAACGCGAGTTCAATGATTTGCACGAGTAGATTACATACAAAGTCAATGCAAAGACGCGATCAGACTATGGATCAGACACATCCTTGCGTGGCTCTAGAGACGAGATGCCCCGCGTTTGGCGTGTATGCCCCATAATACTAATCTTGTTGATCAAACGAATCAAAACTACTCACCTGTTGAATAAAACACAAGCCAGGTCGGTATCTCTTTAGTTGAAGTTTGTCGCGAAGCTTCTTCCGCATTTGTCTACGACACTGTTGTCACGTGGTTTCTACATCAGTAAAGGCGGTAACAAACGTCATTGACAAGCGACTGCACTGCCAGTGTCACTGTTTAGAATGGGAATTTTCTCATGATTTACAAGTAGTTGAAAACATTAAAGGGGGGGTGAAATGCTCGTTTTCACTCAATATCCTGTTAATCTTGAGTACATATAGAGTAGTACTGCATCCTTCATAACTCCAAAAAGTCTTAAGTTTTATTATATTCATAAGAGAAAGATAGTCTGTACCGATTTTTTCCCGGAAAAACACGACCGGCTGGAGGGGTGACGTGTGGGCGGAGCTAAAGAATCACGAGCGCGAGTAAGCTTTTGTTGAGAGCATTTGGAAGCTGTGACACTGTGAGGACAAAACCAACCAATACAAACCATGGCTAACAGTCAGATTCAGCGTATATTTATGATCCAGAATCAGATCCAGAGGCTGAAACTGAACGAGAGCAGCAGCAGCAACGACTCGCTCCGAGCGGGGCTCGAACCCGGGTCTCCGATGGAAGGCGGACGCACTAACAAGGAGGCAGAGATATTTGAAGCAGTTTTACTCACCGCCTGTGGTTCCAACACACGAGCGTGACCCTTTTTCGTGCGGACTGCATTATCCTTAAGAAATAAATGATGTGCAAATCCGTCGTCAAACTGGGCTTTGTTTGTAAAACAAGCATCTTCGAAATGCAGGGAACAAACACAAACAGTTGATCAACTCCGTTGATGCTCTGTAAAAATAAACTCCATCCACTGGTCCCTTAATGCTGTTTCTCTTTTGGTAATCTGTGCAGGGTAGTCTTGCCCTGGCAACCAAAAACACACTTCTTTTGTGACATTTCGCGACGCTCTCGCTCTGATCAGTGAAGTCTGTTGTGCTCTCAGTGCTCTGCTATACGGGAGCGCGCGCTCTTCCGGCAGAAGTGCTTCAGGACCCATATAAGGAAAATCCGCTCCATCTAACGTCACACAGAGCCATACTCGAAAGAAACTTTCCGAATCTTGTGACAAACCGAAAGGAGTATTTTGGGAACAAAAATACTCCTTCAAACGTACAACTTAATTTTTGAAACTTTGTCCATGTTTAGCATGGGAATCCAACTCTTTAACAGTGTAAAAAACTCAGTATGCATGAAATAGCATTTCACCCCCCCCCCCCCTTTAAAGATATTGTTAGTGATCAGCTGGACAAAATATGTAACCCTAGCCTAGTGGTTTTGGGATATTTTACTGCAAATATCTTACAAATTGTACCTTTAAATGATGTCCAGACCATAAAAACATTTGGTCTCACTCTATGCATCTCATGTTTCATTTTCATCATCTTTTGTTTTGTTTGTGAAACCACTGTCTCCTTAAATAACTAATTTGCTTTGGCTTTTGGTCATCAGAGACGGATGATGGCACGCGTGCCTTCGCAGAGCGTGTATTTGCTTCGGAGACCAAAGATGATGATATCCGTGATGAGATCTCCCTGTTTGATGTGGCTGATGACTGTCCTATCCTCAACCAAGAGCTGGCCCTACATGTAGTGGAGGATGATGATGTAGAGAAGCGGTCAGTGTACAAGTTATACAATCATATAACTTATTTTTTTTTTATTTAAATTAGGTAATTAATGTTTTCCTGGTTGATACAATAAAACTTTATGCTGACATCTATTAGTGAGGATGCAGCATAAAAGGTTTTAAGGTACTGTTGCAATGTGTAGAAATATACAGTATTTAACGGCAATGTCTACTCATCAAGTCTAAACAACTAATTATAGAAATTATAGGTTAAGTGCATAATACTCGCCTGTAGTCTCAACATGGCTTCCATCATGAAAGGGAACCCCTTTTATGTTGAACAAGCCGCATTTTCTAGGCTAATGAAATGAAAACACATTTGTCTAAACTGCTATTAATTAATTAATTTAGTTGTAAAATGGGTTTTCATTAGAAATTCACTGTATGTTTCCATATTTTGACATTCAAATTTTCTTTTTAGTGCGCGTTATATAATAACTAAATTTTTACTTGTGTAACCCCTCGGGTCCTACTACTAGCACCCACTCCGTGAAGGCTTGAACCGGGTCACTGACATGGGAGGTGGGCTCACTAACAAGGAGGTTAAAGACTATAGTCTCCCTAGCATCAGTCACTAGTGTGCATTTTGAGATCAGGGGAGTGAGGTTTACCTGCACAGCACTTACCAGCTGGCCTTCGTTACACTCACTCCCATCCGGGTCACGGCACCATTGTAAATCCCCATTCCCCGACCGCTACACTTGTAGGCTAGTATGTCACCCAAAAGTTGTGTTTTGGCTTTCTTTGGTCAATAAATTAGCTATCTACATCAGAAATAGTGATTGATTATATTTACATTGGCCTGTTCCTCTGTTTAATGAGGAAGTTTAATGCCACAAAATATACTGTTAAATACGTTATAAATGAAATTTAAACAATTCATAGTCCATGAAAAAGGTCCACCCTAACCTTTAACTGATCCCCACACAGTAAGAAGCATCTCAGTCGCACTCAGCCCTTGCTAGAAGATAAACCAACCTACTTGGAGGTCCCTCACTTCCAGAGAGTGTCCATCACTGGGGACTACGCTGCTGGGGTACAGTCCAACATATAACTTCCAGGACCTGACTGGAACATGTACATGTTATTTAAGCTTTGATTTACACACTGCCCTTTGCAGGTAACTGGACAGCTGAAATAGATCAGTCAAGCTAGGGGGACTCGCCATCTTAGCAGGTGGAGCCCATCCCTGGATATGGTTTCTGAAATATATATCTGACATTTAGGAGGGGAATTTCAGAGAGTTAAGGAACTCTCTCACTTTCCACATGTAGTCATCAGTTCTTGCCTACTCTAAGATTCAAACTCATCAGTCCTGGCTTGACGTCAAGGACATGGTGACTTTTAAAAATAGTGTCACCCAGTCAGTGCACTCTATGACTCCATATGTGACCCTGGACCACAAAACCAGTCATACGGGTCAATTTATGGAAATAAATATCCTTTCCAATATTGTATGGTTTGTAAGGATAGGACAATATTTGTCCAAGATTTACTATTTGAAAATCTGGAATCTGGGGGTGCAAAAAAATAAAAAATTTAAATACTGAGAAAATCGTCTTTAAAGTTGTCCAAATGAAGTTCTTAGCAATACATATTAATAACCAAAAATTAAGTTTTGATATGTTTACAGTAAGAAATTTACAAAATATCTTCATGCAACGTGATCTTTACATAATATCCTAATGATTTTTAACATAGAAACATTTATAATCGCGACACATACAAGTTTTTTTTTTGTGGTTATTGATTCAAATATACCCCAGTGACTTAAGACTGGTTTTGTGGTCCAGGGTCACATATACATTTGCATTTGTCAACAAATCACATTTCCACTCATAGATATAGGCATTTCAAAGATAACAGTCAGCGTTGGCGTTGCACAGAATCACGTTCTTCCAAACTGTTCTGCAGGTGACTATGGATGACTTTGAGCTGGCCTGTAAGGGTCTGTACCGTGCCCTGACCATCAGAGAGAAGTACATGAGAATGGCTTTCCAGAGATTCCCCATCACTGCCTCTCAGTTCTTGTGCAAGATTGAAGGAGAGCAGTGGAAACCTGAAGATCAGGTGCTCCCAGGTAATAACAGAAACAGAATTCCATGATAAAAATACAAAGATTTTAAGTCACCCTAGCTTAATACTTTTACTTATCTTTTACTCTTTCACCGTAAAAAAAGAAAAAAGAAAGTTGTGTTTGGTAACTGAAGAATAGTTGTATTTGTTAAATTCAGTGAAATATAACATTACTGTTGTGTTGCAGTCTTCACCCCTCCTCCTAAGTCTGGAGAGGATCCTTTCTGCACAAAGGACTTCCCACCTAGCCTTGGCTACGTCGCTCGCATGAAGGATGGTGTTATCTATGTTTACAAAGATGCAGCATCTGCTGATAAACACCAGCCGCTGAACCACCCCGGTCCAGATCTTGCCACCTTCATAGACGACATGAACTACCTCATCGCCTTGATTGCTCAGGGCCCAATGTAAGTTCACAAAGCACTGCAGATCTATATTCTATATTCCGACTATATATATGTACATATGTTTGTGTGTGTTTATGATAGAAACTACTACTCAAAAGTTTGAGGTCGATAACATTTTTAAATATTTATTTTATCCTCTAAATTGCTTCTAATTATAAAAATGCATTAAAAGCAGAACACATTATTTAAAAGATACATTACATTTTAATCATGTGATGGCAAAGCTCAATTTTCAGAAGCCATGACTCTCCATTAGTCTTGAGAGGAACATGATCCTTCAGAAATCATTCTGAAAGTTGATTTGGTGCATAAACATTTCTTATAATTATCATATGCTTCTTAATATATATATATATATATTTTGTTATGTTGGGATAAGTTATAAAGAGCAGCATTTATTGTAATATACATTTGTGAGAATACAATGACTTCATTTTATGTATCCTAGCTGATTAAAATGATACATTTCTTACAAATATTACTGACCCCAAACGTTTTAATGATATTGTATAATATTAAGTTTAAAGGCTATATTGTTTGTTCTTTTATTGAAAATGTTAATGCTCAGAAAGACGTACACTCATCGTCGTCTGAAGTTTCTCATGTCAAAATTCAATGTCCATGAGATGTTGAATGAGATGGAGGAAATGAAAGAGCTGAAGAAAAATCCCCACAGGGACTTTTACAACTGCAGAAAGGTATGACTTAAATATGCCACTTATGCTGAAATTATTTAACGCATATTTTGACAGTTCTGTTGTTGTTATTGTAGGTGGATACTCACATCCACGCTGCTGCCTGCATGAACCAGAAGCACCTCCTCCGCTTCATCAAGACGTCCTACCGTGTGGATGCAGATCGTGTGGTGCATGTTTTGAAGGGCAAGGAAGTGACCATGAAGGAGCTTTTTGAATCTCTCAATCTGCACCCCTATGACCTGACTGTCGATTCCCTGGATGTGCATGCTGTAAGTATCTCATAACACCTCAGACAGGTTCTTCAGGGCCTGGTTACTCAGACATGGGAACAAAATATACAAAGAATAACCGCAGAAATTCAGCGCTAGAAATAATGTGTCACAGTTTCCTTATAGCACTATGCAGCGCTCATTATGCAGTTGTCATGTGCTCTATTTTTAGGCCATCACATGGGTTGCAAAATCCACTCTGCATATCCTCTTGGCACTCTTAATTGATTACAAGAACTGTCATTCGTGATGCCTATGAAGTTATTTACAGTTATTTCTCACACTACTTCATGCAGGGCAGACAAACCTTCCAGCGTTTTGATAAATTCAATGCCAAGTACAACCCTGTGGGTGCCAGTGAGCTGCGTGATCTTTATATGAAGACTGAGAACCACTTATCCGGAGAGTATTTTGCCACCATTATTAAGGTAAGCCTTAGGTGAACCATGTGTTACATATTTACACAAAAAGGAAGCCAATCAAATCAGCTGTAATCTCTGGAATCTCACAGGAAGTTGCTAGTGACCTGGAGGATGCCAGATACCAGTACGCAGAGCCTCGTCTGTCCATCTATGGCTGTAACCCTAATGAGTGGGCTAAGCTTGCAAGCTGGTTTAACAAGCACAGAGTCTATTCTCCACAACTCAAGTGGATGATTCAAGTGCCCAGAATCTAGTATGTGAACCTATTTTCACTTCTCACACTCAGTCTTTGTGAAAACTCTACTAACAGTTTATCTTGTGTCCCCCTTAAGTGACATTTTCAGAGCCAGGAACTTTGTGCCACACTTTGGAAAGATGCTGGAAAACATCTTCCTCCCTGTTTTCCAGGCCACCATTGACCCAAACTCCAACCCAGAGCTTAGTGTCTTCCTGAAGCATGTGAGCAAATCTGGAAAATATAATAATAGTGATACACAGGCAAAGAGACCACCTTTCAAATTGGTATATGTATATATATAGTTAAATAAATTAATACTTTATTCAGAATGAAATTGATAAATAGTGACAGCAAATCTATTTTTAATGTTACAAAAGCTATTCATTCTATTCATCAAAGAATCCTGAAAAAAAGTATCAGTTTACAAAAATATATTAAGCATCATTACTGTTTTCAGCAGTGATAATAATAACAAATGTTATATAAATATTATAAATTAGAATGATTTATGAAGGATCATGTGACACTGAAGACTGGAGCAATGATGCTGAAAATTCAGCTCTGCCATCACAGGAATTAATAAAACAATTTAAATACATTAAAGGAGTTATTTTAAATCATTAATTTAAAATGATATTACTGTTGCCTGTGAACCCCTTCATCCCTGCGTTTTGTCTCTCTACAGGTGACTGGCTTTGACAGTGTGGATGATGAGTCTAAACACAGCGGTCACATGTTCTCCACAAAGAGCCCCAAACCTGAGGAATGGGACATGGTGAAGAGCCCATCATACTCTTACTGGATTTACTACATGTATGCAAACATTGCCCGACTCAATCAGCTGCGCAAGTGAGTATCTCAGTAAAATGCAAAAAAGGCAAGCAGCTTTGTAGACTGGATTGGGCTTGCTACAATCATTACAGCCAATTATTCAAGTTAGGGGTTGTTTCCGCCCTGAACCCCAATTAATAAACTTTGGTGTGTATTTCATCCCATACTATGACATGAATAATACCACTATTCACAACCTGAAGGGAGAAATGTGCTGTTACTTTTCTGAGCAATTAGAGTCCACAACTTTAGCTAAGAATAATTATTTTGGAATACATTTGTTAATGTTTTGAAAGAGATGCATTTAATGTAACAAAAACACAGTAATATTCTGAACTATTATTTCAATTTAAAATAACTGTTTTCTATATAAATATACATTAAAATGTAATTTATTCCTGTGATCAAACAGTGGTGGACGAAGTACACAAGTCAAGTACTTGAGTAAAAGTACAGATACGAATAATAAAATATTACTCCAGTAAAAGTAAAAGTACTCCTTTTTCAATTTTACTCAAGTGAAAGTACAAAAGTACTCAATTTTGTATGTACTTAAGTAAAAAAGTACTGAAAGATAAATGTTTGCAATTTTATATAGGCTAATTTAATTTTATATTAGCACTTTTTTTAAATTTTATAATCCTACTGCTCAAAATACCTTTTTCCAAAATAACCACTATATGGAGTCAAGATATATTTTTGTTGTTGATATGGACTACGCTTACGAGAGTAATGTTCACTGTGAAGTTTACACTGTGATGTACCTGAGAGAAAACAGAGATGATAATCTGATCTTCACCAGTAAGAAAAAAGTATTTTAAAGTTTGTGGTTTTACAGAACACCACAGTTATATATGACAAGATAATAAGGCCTGAAGTTAGGAAGAACATCTTAAGGAAAATATAATTCTATTTTCTTAATGATTTTTTTCCTTCTCAAACCTTGTCTGTGGTGTAAAAACACCCCTGGCCAAACGGGGTGCATCTCTTCCCCTCTTTGATAATTACTGTAGTTACCATGTTCTGAACATCACATCCTTTCTTTTCTCCCCAGATGTAATCTATATATCTATATATCTATATCTATCTATCTATCTATCTATCTATCTATCTATCTATCTATCTATCTATCTATCTATCTATCTATCTATATATATAAATATAGATAGATAACCACCTATATATATATATATATATATATATATATATATATGTATAGGTGGTTGAATACAAATATTTGGACATTATTTATAAAAATTACCTCAAGTTAGCACCAGCAAGCCTGCTAGACATTTAGCATCAGCTACAATATTTACTTATTTTCAGTACAGTTCTGAATAAACATTCATGTCTGTCTAACGTTACTCGTCTAAAAAAAAAAGCCTCAAGTTCAAATATTCATTTATCACCAATTAACTGTTTGACAAACACTTCCTGTTTCGAGATCTGAATTTAAAAAAAAATATCAAACATGCTCCGAAGTGCCGATCTGAACCAACCGAGTCGCGAACATGCTCCGAAGACCCAATCTTAATCAACCGAGTCGCGAACAGGCTCCGAAGTGCCGATCTGAATCAACGGAGTCGCGAACATGCTCCGAAGTGCCGATCTGAATCAACCGAGTCGCGAACAGGCTCCGAAGTGCCGATCTGAATCAACCAAGTCGCGAACATGCTCCGAAGTCCCGATCTGAATCAACCGAGTCGCGAACAGGCTCCGAAGTGCCGATCTGAATCAACCGAGTCGCGAACATGCTCCGAAGTGCCGATCTGAATCAACCGAGTCGCGAACAGGCTCCGAAGTGCCGATCTGAATCAACCAAGTCGCGAACATGCTCCGAAGTCCCGATCTGAATCAACCGAGTCGCGAACAGGCTCCGAAGTGCCGATCTGAATCAACCGAGTCGCGAACATGCTCCGAAGTGCCGATCTGAATCAACTGAGTCGCGAACAGGCTCCAAAGTCCAGAAGTCCCGATCTGAATCAACCGAGTCGCGAACAGGCTCCGAAGTGCCGATCTGAATCAACCGAGTCGCGAACAGGCTCCGAAGTCCCGATCTGAATCAACCGAGTCGGGAACATGCTCCGAAGTGCCGATCTGAATCAACCGAGTCGCGAACAGGCTCCGAAGTCCCGATCTGAATCAACCGAGTCGCGAACAGGCTCCGAAGTGCCGATCTGAATCAACCGAGTCGCGAACAGGCTCCGAAGTGCCGATCTGAATCAACCGAGTCGCGAACATGCTCCGAAGTCCCGATCTGAATCAACCGAGTCGCGAACAGGATCCGAATTGCCGATCTGAAAACTTCGACCAAAGAATGTAAAAAATAATTATATTTCTCTAATAACTCTAACTCTACAACTCTATGAAAGACTCAGATCACGTATCTAAAAATAAATCGCTATAGTAAAAGAGAAAAAATAAGAGGAGTGAAGTTTCCTACCGCTCTGCTGTGTTTGGTCCTCAAGCGCGTCTGACGCTCCACGGCGCGTCTCCGCCCCTCACACGCGCTTTTACAGCGCTAAATTAATCATCTTTGCTAATTATTATATATTTACTTCATTGTCAGCTTCAGGTACTTCATTTATTATTGTTCAATGAACTGTTTGAAACAAAAAAAGGTTGTATTTCAGTAATAATTCTAAATTATCAAAATAAAATATATAAAATAAATAATAAAAAATATGATTTTCAATTAAAATAGTTAATCCTAAATTCCGACATTAATAACTTACTTTTAGCAACATCAGACGCACCCGCTCACAAGATCTCACGGTTCTTACTTCTGTAGACTCACACGAAACGGTTCATTTGAATCAGTGAGTGGTCGACTCCAGAACAGCTGCAATCGGATCATTCTAATTCGTAAACGAATCGTTTGGTGCGATTCGCGATCCGATTTAAAGGTTTATTTTGAAAAGACTCGGTTCGTTCATGATGAATCAGACACCGCTTCTGCGTGTCGGAGCACGTGATATATTATAGGGAGTAACGATATGTTTTATGAAATGTAGTGAAGTTAAAAATACGATCTTATGCTTTGGAATGTAGTGAAGTAAAAGTAAAAGTCACTCAAAATAAAACTACTTCAGTAAAGTACAGATACTTGAAAAATGTACTTAAGTACAGTAACAAAGTAAAGCTACTCCGTTACTGTCCACCACTGTGATCAAAGCAGAATTTTCAGCATCATTACTCCAGTGTCTCATGGTTCTTCAGAATGAATTCTAATATGCTGATTGGAATAAAAAAAACAATTAGAAATTTTGATTGGAATAAAAAATTATAAATGCATTCACTGTAATGATTTATCAGTTTAATGCACGCTTGTTCAATATAGGTATTGATAAAAACTTTTAAACTTTTAAAAAGTGTATAGAGTCCAGAATATTGTAGAGATTTGAAGGTGAGTATTTTTGACTTAGGCCTGTAAGCAACCAACTTGCACTAAATTCCCAGAATACCCTGGTACTGTACAGGGAGTTTTACACAAGAATTTACTTCAGATTAAAACCAGTCCATAAGAGGTTATTATATGAGAAACTAAGATGTCATTTGTTATGTGCTGCGTGTTTGTGGTATCCAGGGAGAGAGGAATGAACACATTCCAGTTCAGACCTCACTGTGGGGAAGCTGGAGCTGTCACTCATCTGCTGGCCTGTTTCATGACTGCAGACAACATCTCTCACGGTCTCAACCTCAAGAAGGTTAATACACCATTTACCCTGACCATTACGGGGCACAGTTCATCTTACCAAATACACAAGAATAACAACACTCACTGTCTCGTTACGTTCCACAGAGCCCTGTCCTGCAGTATCTATATTATCTGGCACAGATCCCAATTGCCATGTCCCCACTCAGCAACAACAGTCTGTTCCTAGAGTACAACAAGAACCCTCTGCCAGAGTTTCATAAGAAGGGACTGGTGGTCTCCCTGTCCACCGACGACCCCATGCAGTTCCACTACACTAGGGTGAGGCTTTAACCCTTTCATGTGCAAATTAAATGCTGCTGCAGTGTGTTTATCTGAATACTGCATCAACAGGAGCCCCTTATGGAGGAGTATGCCATTGCAGCCCAGGTGTTTAAGCTCAGCACCTGTGACATGTGTGAGATCGCCAGAAACAGTGTTCTCCAGAGCGGTCTGTCTGCTGAGGTGAGATCACCAGACCGAACACATCACTATTCTTTCGTATGCTTGATTTTACTGATCTAGACACAAGGTATATTCTTTTACAATTCAACCAATGTTTAAGTAAAAAATAATACAAATATATATTTGATGATGCTATTGGTGCTAAAAATATTAAATGAAATTAAATCTTCAAGTGTAACCCCATGATTAAAATTAAGATTAAAGATTACAATTTTCAGTTTTCATTTTAATTTAAGTGTCAGTGATTTTGTTTAATATTTGTTTAATTTTGCTTTGTTATATTTACATTTCATCAGTTTTAGTTTTGGTCAGTTTACTACTTCAACTTAACCATTTTTTATTTCACATTTTCATAAAATAAATATACTTTTTTTTTTTTTTTTATTACATTGTTAGGCTCGTCCAGATTCAGCCAAAAAGTCTTTATTTATTGCTCAGAGGTCACAAAAATGTATGCAGAAAATAACTTTTTGGGGGTATTAACCCTTCCTCAGTGCTATGACATATGTTTGTTGCCAACTGCATTTTTTGTACAAGTTTTTGGCGTTACAACCTTTCTAATTGTAAATTAAATTATTTTTGTACAACTGCTTACAGCTGAATCAAACTCTTAAACTTCACATTGTTATTGATCTAACCTGACTTGATCTAAAAAATTGCACTGCTGTCTTTTAATGCTGCTTTAGTTAGGTTTTTATTATTGATTCTGCTATTTTCCTGTGTCTGTGAAGCTGCTTTGACACAAACTGTATTATATAAAGTGCTATTGCAGTTAAGGTGACTTAACTTGACACTGTAATATAATATGCTTTCTCACACAAACAGGAAAAGATTCACTTCCTTGGAGCCAACTACATGAAGGACGGTCCTGAAGGCAATGACATTCGCAAAACCAATGTGGCTCAGATTCGTATGGCCTACCGCTACGAGAGCCTGTGCTATGAGCTGAATCTCATTAGAGAGGGTGTGATTGGTGACTAAACAAACATGCACATACGCAAAGTGGATTGTTCTACACTCTCCTTAAATTGTCACTTCCAATTTCTGCATCATCGTTAATGTGAAGCCCATGAGACAACGTCCATGAGAAACAGCTTAAATCTTAATGAGATTTGACACTCCAGAACATGATACTTATAATTTTTTGTGGTTGTGCTTGGGAAAAAGGCTGTAACAACTGACTCAATAAACAAGATCTAAATTTAAAATATACAGTGTTCTGATTTTGATCTTATTTTTAACACAAAGTTGAAAATGCTCCCATTATTTGCTCATAACTTGCCATCATTTCCATAACTTTAACTTTTTCAGAGCAAAAAAAGATCATTCCACCTTACAAGTTCATGCCACCTTTTTACATATAATCAGACACAGCTTTAAAATGGACATCAAAACTATCATAAAAGTAATCCAAACCCATTTCACTGTAGTCCTAGTCTTTTGAAGTCATACAAGAACTTTGTGTGAGCAACAATACAACATTTCAAATAATTATCCACTAAAAGCTTCCCATCTTTAGCAGTTGCAAATGTAATTTGCACTTCTGCAAATTAAAATTTAGTGTGAAGCACTGGGGAAAATGACATGGGTACATGACAACCAATGACATTTGATGTCATTGATGCCATACCAGGCATAACCTCTGTCTTATGTTCCTGTTTCTTGAAAAAGTTGTGGCTTCACAACTGAGATCTTAAATGCTTATGACCTTTTTGAACCTTTTTAGTCAGGATTACGTAACATTCATCACATAGCACTGAAACTGCTTTTTTCGTGTGATTAATGACATTCGGATTCTGGGTTAATAAAACATCTTGATTCTTCTTGATCTAAGCTCTGCATTTGACACACACTGCCATGAAATACTTATCTCTCGCCTCAATGATATTTGTATCACTAAGCTCAATGATAGAATTAAAGCTGCAAGCAGCGATGAACGGGCCCTCGCACCCGGGCTCACTGGCAGTAAGTGGCTTTAGTAGATATGTGAACGGTGAGAAATATGCATTTAAACTCAGAAATATAAGTGGAATATGTCAAAGTTTATTCCATATATCTGCCAATTTTCCTGTTGTAAGCAGGTGGCGCTGTCATTATAATGGAATATTGGCCTTCAGATGTGTTCAGGCCAGGACTCTTATCGAACATGTGAAGTTTAGGGAAGATTGAACATTTAATGCCTGAGTTACAACAACTTCTCTTCCGATGGCGAGACATCAAATTTTGTCATGGCGCCATGGACACACCCTTTAACAAAATCTCAAGATCTCCACAATTTAACATTGCAAAGAACTTTAGATTAGACTGACCAAAATAAAATTTGGATGTCATAAAATTTCTTGGAGTAGTTATTTGCAGTGTAAAACATTGACACTTCCTGCTGCCAGCAGGTGGCGCTATGACTATGACTGAATATGGGCATGTAGATCTGTTAAGGGCAGAAGTCTTATCTAACATGTGAAGTTTGAGGCAGATTGGACATTGTATGTCTGAGTTACAGCAGCTTCCTTTTTCATGGCGAAACATCGAAATTTGTCAGGCCGCCATGGACACGCCCTTTAACGAAACCTCAAGATCTTCGCAATTAAACATCGCAAAGGGCTTAAGATTACACTGACCAAGTTTGGTGTTTATCTGAATAAATCTCTAATAGGAGTTCGTTAAAGTACAACCCCTGAAAATGGCAAAAACTATGCCAATTTTGCAGAGAAAATTCTAAATAACCGACTTCCTGTTGGGATTCGGATTTCGTACCAAGAGACTTTTTTGTAGGTATTGGTGTGTTACATGTGTGTACCGATTTTTGTACATGTACGTGAAACATAGCTCGAGGCGCACTCCATTGAAAGTGCATATGCACTCCGTTGAAAGTGTATAGGTGGCGCTATCGAGCCATTTTGCCACACCCAATGGAATATTTGCCTTCATGTCTGTTCAGGCCAGGACCCTTATCACACATTTAAAGTTTGGGGAAGATCGGACATTTTATGCCTGAGTTATAACATATTTTATTCCCATGGCGAGACATCGAATTTCGTCGCGGCGCCATGGACACGCCTTTTAACATAATCTCAAGATCTTCACAACTAAACATCACACAGGTCTTTAGATTAGACTGACCACAAAAAAGACATTGATGTCATAACATTTCTGGAAATAGTTTGTCGCAGTGTAAAATATGTCACTTCCTGTTGCCAATAGGTGGCGCTATGACTATAACTGAATATTGGCATGTAGATTTGTTCAGGTCAAGAGTCTTATCCAACATGTGTAGTTTGGGGCAGATTGGACATTGTATGTCTGAGTTACAGCAACTTCCTTTGGCAAAAACTATGCCAATTTTGAAGGGAAAATTCAAAATAACCGACTTCCTGTTGGGATCCGGATTTCGTACCAAGAGACTTTTTTGTAGGTATTGGAGAGTTACATGTGTGTACCAATTTTTGTACATGTACGTGAAACATAGCTCGAGGCGCACTCCGTTGAAAGTGTATAGGTGGCGCTATAGAGCCATTCTGCCACACCCGGTGGAATATTGGCCTGAAGATCTGTTCAGGCCAGGACTCTTATCACACATGTGAAGTTTGGGGAAGATCGGACATCTTATGCCTGAGTTATAACATCTTTTATTCGCATGGCGAGACATCGAACTTCGTCGCGGCGCCATGAACAAGCCTTTTAACGAAAACTCAAGATCTTCACAACTGAACATCGCACAGGCCTTTAGATTAGACTGACCACAAAAAAGACATTGATGTCATAAAATTTCTAGGAGTAGTTCGTCGCAGCGTAAAATATGTCACTTCCTGTTGCCAATAGGTGGCGCTATGACTATAACTGAATATGGGCATGTCAATCTGTTCAGGTTCGGAGTCTCATCAAACATGTGAAGTTTGGGGCAGATTGTTCATTGTATGTGTGAGTTATAGCAACTTCATTTTTCATGGCGAATCATCGAAATTCGCCAGGCCGCCACGGACACGCCCTTCAACGAAAAGTCAGGATCTTCGCAATTTAACATCGCAAAGGCCTTTAGATTAGGCATACCAAATTTGGTGTTGATTTGAAGAACTCTCTAGGAGGAGTTCGTTAAAATACAACACATGGAAATGACCAAAATTACACAAAATATGCTCATAATATTAAAAATAACCGACTTCCTGTTGGGTTTAGAATTTCGCTCCAAGAGTCTTTTTTGTAGGTATTGGTGTGTTACATATGTGTGCCAATTTTCGTGCATGTACGTGAAACATAGCTGGAAGGCTGTTGATTTTCTTGGTATAGGTGGCGCTGTCGAGCCATTTTGCCACACCCTCTTCTGAATCCTATATCAGACGAAAATTTTCACCAGGTTTGACGAGTGTGCAAAGTTTCATGACTTTTTGAGCATGTTAAAGCCCTCAAAAATGCGATTCATTCGGGAGAAGAAGAAGAAGAAGAATAAATATAGCTGCAAGCAGCGATGGTGGGCTCAAGCCACCAATGCCATCACCACCCCGGTGGCATCAGGTAAACTGTGCCCAGCGGGCACATGCATTCACAATATCCCTCTGGCAGTGAGGTTTTAAAGGATAGAGGGGAGCGTAGAGGGGAGCGTGCATTTGCAGTGGCTGGGCCACGACTCTGGAATACCCTGCCTTTAGAGATCAGACTGGCCCCTTCCTTGTCTATTTTTAAATCTTTGCTAAAAACTTTTTTATTTTCCTTAGTGTACTGACTACTGTGTTATGCTACATTTTGAAATGGGTGGTTTTAAATTTTTTGTCTGGTCTATTTTTATGTATGTGTAATATTCTTGCTCTTATGTTAAAGCACTTTGGTCAGCCAGGAGGCTGTTGTAAATGCGCTATACAAATAAATTGAACTTGAACTTGAACTTGAACTTGATATGGCAGTTAAAGGGTTAATCCGAATCATCTAGACTTTAAAATCACATTCACAGAACAATATATATATATATATATATATATATATATATATATATATAACTTTAGTAACACTTTACAATAAGATTTCATTTATAAACATTATGTTAACATGAACAATATTTATATAGCATTCATTCATGTCAGTTAATATTCCAAACTTAAACATTAAAACATTGTTTTATTGTGATTTTTTTCCAAGCACATTTTACCAATTCCAAACCATATCAATCTTAATAACTACCATTATTTTTTATTTAATCATTTATGAGTGCTATACAATAGTCCAGGAAAGCTGGAAGAGAAAAACAGGTCAAGAAGAACTGACAAAAGAATTGCAAAAGAATTAGGAATTAATGTGAAGATTAATTTTTAGTCAATTCTGCAAGACAGACTTTCAGGAAAGGAGGTGGAATAAAAATGAGCTCCTAAATCTTAATCCCGGATTCTGGAAGATATATTCCTCAAACCATCAAACAAGAGGAGGTGGTGCTGGTCCTTCACGAGTCACTCTAATCTGTTCATTAAGCCTATATAAAGTCTTAATATATAGTATTTCACAATACTTCATGGTATTCTAATTAAATATTTTTTTGGAATCTTAGATCTCTCAGAACCTGACACATTGTAATTCTGAGACTCCAGGAAAGTGGCAGTTCTGTAAAATGTTGGCGCTGGAGACTAAATGCTCACTGATAGTTTCACACCTAATTCACTTAAAACACACACAAACACACACACACAGTGACAGAGGGACAGAGTGACATCAGATGTATGTTTTTTAATTTTCTGTCATCCATATAATGTTGTATAGTCATGAAACTATGCATATTTCCTCAGAATGACTTGTCTTCTATGTGTACATTTTTTTGAAGTGTTTAGAAGCTGCACTTTTTTTTACTGGTTCCTTTTTTACTATTATTTCAAAAAATCACCACGACAAAACCATTCAAGCTATCCAAAATTCATTCACACCTGTTCTGTAAGATTAATTCTTTAAACAGTGGTAAAAGAGGATGTGGTGCTGAACCTTCAAGAGTCACTTAAAACGTATCTGTCCATAAAGCCTATTAAGAATTATTCTTAATATACAGTTCACAATACTTCAGCTTGTTATTCTAATTAAGTGAGGGTCATTTTATCAGTAAAATTCCTAAAATACATATTATTTTATTTGAAAGATTTCTATAAATTATTTAAATCATACTCGTTTCTCCAATAATTATTTAAAAGTAATCCTATAGCTCCCTCTGGTGGCCATTATTGGTACTAAGAATTGCAAGCTTGATTTATAAGTTATGATAGTTTTAATTTTATGCTGGCTCTTGAAAATGATAAAGCTATGAAACTTACTGTGCTTCCTTCAAATGAGGACTTCTACTTATATAAAAAATTATGAAGATTTAGAATGAAAAATTGTAAAGATATAGTAAAATAACTATTGTATTTTTTTATGTTACTTTAATAAATCTCTATGGCAACACCATTTAAGCTATCCTAAACCCATTCACAATTTAACATCTCAGTATATTGGCATCATGTTGAAAAAGGAGTATGGAGTAGTATGAGTAGGAGTATGAATTCATTTGCAGGCTTTATCATAAATCCACAATAAAATTTCTGAGTTCTGTATCAATCTGTGTTGTTGTTTGCTTATTTTTATCTTTTATTTTTCATAGGAAGATAACTTACTCTCATTTTTAATAAATGTGCTTATAAACCAAGGACAAGCTATTTATAGCTGTATTTATAAACTGCTTACTACTGACTATTAATATTGGGACAAGGCTTTATAAAGCATGAACTGACTATTTAATAATGAGTGCAGTTATTATAAAGTGTTATCAATGAATTTGCTAATGTTAACAAATTAGACATTATTTTACAGTGTTATCAAATCCTTAAATGACTCATAAGCATTTGTGAAAGTTCTGCTTGTATTACAGCTTAGTATTGATCTTTGAGCTGAACAGATTTACTGTTACATCCATGAGATTATGTAAATTAAAATAAATATAATGTCACAGGATGTCATAGGTCAGTATCAAATGAGTTTGAAATTATTATTTGCAGCACAAATAAGTTTTTTTTAGGATTTTTAAAAATCCCTAAAACTGTCAGAAAAAGGTTAAGGCCTAAGCTATTTCTATGTGAGTGGCTAATTTTATTTTTGTTTTTATAATTGTAATACACAAACTATGAAATTATACAAAATGTATAAAAAGATAAATAAATAAATACGCACACATTTCAAATAGTCTTGCACACTTAAACAGGTCACAAACACCTGCATTTAGCTCTTGTTGTGTTACAATGGGTTTATTGTGTGCATTTGTGGTAATATTTTATTTAAAAAAGCTCTTAAACAAGAATAAATTCGTTTGTTTTGAGCTGGACACTGTACGCGCTGATCGGAGGCGGTGATTTCAGATAGGCAGCCACAAATATTTCATTTTCACACAAACAGTTCAAAAACATCTTAATTTAGCTCTTGGTGTGTTCTAATTGGTTGATTGTGTGATATCGCTGTAATAATTTATTTTTAAAAGCTTTAAAACAGGAATAAATTCGTTTTCTCTGAGCTCTTTACTCCAGACGCTCGTGATCACAGCGGTGATTCATCTCTCCTATTTCTCACGTATCTCTGGCCAGAAATAATTTATCCATGAGCCCTGAACCGGTAATAATCAGATATGTTGGTTTAGCTTGTCAGTGTGAATTAAATCTAAGTATTTGTTTGTATTTTTAACCGATTTAAAAGTGAAAGTAAAAGTCCGGGAATTGAACCTGTAGGGGCGCTATTTCTCTCAGACAATGGAAGTCTGAAGCACATATACTCAAACTGAGGGACAGAGTGAGATGAGATGTCTGACAGTTTTTTTTAATTTTCTGTTATCCATACAGTGTTGTAAAGTCGTTAAACTATGCATATTTCCTCAGAATGACTTTTTCATCTGTATGAAAAAATTCTTTGACGTGTTTGGAAGCTGCAATTTAAAAATACAATAATGATTCCCTTTGTAAGGTCATTTAAAAAAATCACCACGACAAAACCATTCAAGCTATCCAAAATCCATTCACAATTTAAGTTCCTATCAGAAATACTGATGTGTGTTCAGAGTTTTGTGAAATTCTAAGTATGTTATTTGCCTCAAAATCACCTGAGAAGTATTCCAGTTTGACATGTTGCCACGGCAACAATTTTTTAGATATCAATATCCCCCTTGCAGATTTATATCAGCTGTGTTTTAACATTATTCTGATGAAGTTTGAAGCAAATCGAGTAATAATAAGATGCTGAATTCAAATCATTTTGAAAATGACACACTTCCTTCTGCCAGTTGGTGGCGCTATAACTTTGACTCCTAATAGTCACATATATGCGATCGACATCATACAACGAATAATCTGATGAAGTTTGATTAAAATCAGGAAATGTATGTGGATGGTATTAGACACTTCCTGTTTCTAATTTCTCGCCATAATTTCAACGCCTCGCCACGAGCAAACCGTTTGAGATATCAAAATCCCCTGGCAATTTTTCATCCCCAGTGTCTTGAGATCATGTTGACCGAGTTTGGCGGCAATCGAGAAAAAAACCTATGACAAGTATTCAAATTCCAGAGCATGCGCTTTTACATAACTCTAAATAGCTGACTTCCTGTTGGGTGGAGCCTATGACATGCAATACGAAAGTTGTTCGGCACGATGAGATCTATATGTGTACTGAGTTTCATATGAATATGTGCAAGTATGTGTGAGCTATACATCAACATTTCTGACTGTGTTCCAGGGGGCGCCGTAGAGCCCCTGTGCCACGCCCGGGTCCCAGCCTCTGCAGGCTCCTAAAGGCCACAGATTCCAAAGTGTGCGCAAATTTTCAAGAGTTTTTGAGTATGTTAAGGACCCCAAAAGCCCCCACAACTTTGACGAAAAATTTGAATACTAAACCCTAAATAGCCAACTTCCTGTTGGGCGGAGCCTATGATATGCAATACAAAAGTTGTTTGATTGATGAGATTTATATGTGTACCGAGTTTCATACGTCTACGAGCAAGAATGTATGATATATGGCCCTCCATATTCCAGGGGGCGCTGTAGAGCCCCTGTGCCACGCCCGTGTATCAGTCTCTGCCCGGCCCTAATGGCCGCAGGTTCCAATCTGTGTGCCAATTTTCAAGACTTTTTAAGCACGTTAAGGGCCCCAAAAGCCCCCGAGACGTTGGAAAAAAATAATAATAATAATAATAAATATAGCTGCAAGCAGCGATGGCGGGCTCAAGCCACCAATGCCATCGCCACCCCCGGTGGCATCAGGTAAACTGTGCCCAGCGGGCACATGCATTCACAATATCCCTCTGGCAGTGAGGTTTTAAAGGATATGGCAGTTAAAGGGTTAATCCGAATCATCTAGACTTTAAAATCACATTCACAGAACAATATATATATAAATATATATATATAACTTTAGTAACACTTTACAATAAGATTCCATTTATAAACATTATGTTAACATGAACAATATTTATATAGCATTCATTCATGTCAGTTAATATTCCAAACTTAAACATTAAAACATTGTTTATTGTGATTTTTTTCCAAGCACATTTTACCAATTCCAAACCATATCAATCTTAATAACTACCATTATTTTTTATTTAATCATTTATGAGTGCTATACAATAGTCCAGGAAAGCTGGAAGAGAAAACAGGTCAAGAAGAACTGACAAAAAGAATTGCAAAATAATTAGGAATTAAGGTGAAGATTAATTTTTAGTCAATTCTGCAAGACAGACTTCAGGAAAGGAGGTGGAATAAAAATGAGCTCCTAAATCTTAATCTGGATTCTGGAAGATATATTCCTCAACCATCGACAGAGGAGGTGGTGCTGGTCCTTCACGAGTCACTCTAATCTGTTCATAAAGCCTATATATAAAGACTTAATATATAGTATTTCACAATACTTCATGGTATTCTAATTAA